>NC_142134.1:61184090-61487121 GCF_024610735.1 Ursus americanus
CCCCTTATCAATTAATAGATTCATAATGATATCAAAGGGTCACACAAAAATATGACAGCATCTAGTATTGGAGGCTAAACATATTTTTTAAAGCAATTTAACACATTGGTTATTGTTCATTTTACATTATTGGCATCTGTTCTCTGGAAAGATAGTCATAAAAGGAATGTTTCAGATCGCTAAAGAAAATGACTTAAAATGTAACTGTTATTAAGATAAACTTTTGAGGGGCACCTGGCTGCCTCAGTCAGTAGAGCATGCAACTCCTGATCTTAGGGTTGTAAATTCAAGCCCCATGTTGGGTGTAGAGATTACTTAAAAATAAAAAAATAAAAAATTAAAAAAAAAGACAAATTTTTGAAAAAAGCAAATAGCGTATAGTGCATGAAGTTCTGCTCTTTCTCTTCCATTTTTTTCCTCCCTTATTTCCTTTTTCTTTCATTTTTTTCTCTTTTTGTTCATTTTTTTCTTCTTTCTCCTTCTTTCCAAAGCATTGTTATCGCCTGAATTAACCTCTCGGGATGTGTCTCTAGAGAATAAATGCATAATAGAAGCCTGCTAATGTGCAAGAAAAAAAAATACTTTGATGTATATTTTCTTTATAGCAATATCTGTTCAAAAGGAACTTCAAAATGTAATAAATGAAAATATTATTTGTAATGATATCTATCTATCTAGTTTTTTTTTTTTTTTGGCCATAAGATATTTCAGAGATAACTGTGCTTCTGCTATAAGTTTGCTGATTAGTCATTCCTCAAATCCAATGATCAGTTTTACATACTAAATGTATTTCGTTCAAATGAAAAATCTATTTGCTAACTTATTCCTTGTTATGTTTTACTTTATCATATCATAAAGCATAATATTTTATTTCTTGAAGAGTTTAACAAGACTATCTTTATAGAACACTTCACTTTTAATCTATTGAAAGCATCAATTCAGTAATATTTACTGAAATCTTATATGTACTATCTGCTGTATTGAGCACTGAGAATATAATGCCACGCAAAAACAAACATTCCTGGACTAGATGGAACTGGAAGGAGTGTAATGTGAATAGAGTAGATAGAGAAGACTTAATACAGGGGAAAATGAGATGCATATTGAAGAGTTAAAATAATTTCTACCAATAGAGAATGAGAATGCTTTGTGGAAAATAAAAGCAAAATAACAGCAACCAAAAATGTAGGAGTGACGTCATCAAGATAGTGACATGGGATGTCCCCAACTTCAGTTTCCCCACGAGAAGACCAGCTATTAACTACCCATAAACAAGAGACCACGTGAAAACCCCAGAACCTGGGGATGAGGCTGAAGTTTTGGGTCACCAGCCAGTGAGCCCTGCAGGCTGGCACTATGACAAGAGAGACGTAAATCTGAAGTCCTACTACCTGTGCAGATTATAGCTTCCAATCCTACCCAACCAAGAAGATTAATCAGAATCTTCTGTAGTTGTGAAGCCTATCCTGAAGCAGGAAAGCAAACCGGCAATCCTGTCCAACTATGATTACAACTTTGGGGCCCCACATAACAAAAAGTGACTTAACAGTGACCCTAGACATCCTTTCAACCCAGCCCACAGTACTCCCAGGCTACAGAGCACAGCCTCTGCCTGGCCTTGCCTGATTGCAAACACAGCCTGCTTGCAGCCTCGCTTAGGCAGGGAGCCCAGGCCAGTGATGCAGTCCAGTCATAGAGCATAGCCCACAGCCCCACCTGACAGCGGAGTCCACCTGATAAGGGACAGAGACCCTGCCTAATCACTGAGCCCAAGTGCAGGATACAACTGGAGGCCCCTCCCAACCAAAGAGCCCAGCTAGCAATGTCATCCCACAGTGAAGGGCAGTCATCAGCCTACCTAATCCCGAAGCTCAGCCTGGAGCCCAGCATTCAAGGTAGACTTTTAAGATTTGTGTTTGCCTTTGGTGAATAATCTTATGGAGGCTGTGAACTAGATTTTGAGAAAGGGAGCCTCTACAGCCTATATATTTTTAAAAAAAACCTCTTTCTAGGGGCAGTCGGGGGGGCTCCTCCTGGGAGGCTCAGTTGGTTAAGCATCTGGCTTCCGCTCAGGTCATGATCCCAGGGTCCTGGGATAGAGCCCCGTGTGGGGCTCCCTGCTCAGTGAGGAGCCTGCTTCTTCCTCTCCCTCTGCTCATCCCGCCACCCCACTTGTGCTAACATGCAAGGGCATGCATGCTCGCTCTCCCTCTCTCAAAAAAAAAAAAAAAAAAAAAAAAACTAAAATAAAAAGCCTCTTTCCCCTATTGTTGTTGTTGTTGTTGTTGTTTTCCTTCAGTCGCAGGCAAATGTGGGCAAGGTTTTGGTTATCTCCAGGAGTGATTACATTTCAAAAACATTGTAAGATTTATACCTTCAAGGAACAATGCAAGTTTTCTCCAAGGAGTTTTTTGGATAATTACTACATAAAATTTTCTTTTGTATTAGGGGTCTTACCACAGGGGGGCCCTTAGTCCATTTCCCTGTCAATCAGCACAACATCCTCCCTTTGCTCTCCTTACCACCCCCCCCCCCACCATTGTCCCAGTCTAGGGACTCCACCTCTCAGTGTTCCAATCAGGTTGTCACAAGTGCTCAAAACTTAATCCTTGGCAGCTTGTACCCCCTTAGCTTCACAGAACCGCAGGCTAAAGTTCCAGTTGATTATCAAGCTCTCCCACCTTGTTTGCCAGCCCTGAAGCCAGGAGATTAGTGGACACACACGTGTCCTTCTCTGATCTCAGCTCTTCCAACTTTCTAGCTCACACTTCAGCCTCTAGCTGGCATCGGTGCTCCACAGAACTGCCCACAGTGGAGGCCAGCCTGCCCCATAGCTGGTCACTTTCTTTCTCCACCACAGTGTGTTTTTCACAGTTCCTCAAGTGCGTGGAACCAGCTGCATTTAGGGGAAGGTCTGTATTCATGCTGTGGTCCACAAACACCTGATATACAGGCCACCCTTCCCTACAGAGGTCGGTGGCCTACTTGGGATTTTCCCCCTAGATGCCTCTTTCCCAAGACCCATTTCTGATATCCTATATTGCTTGTCAATTGTTGGTTCGCAAACTAACCCTGCACACAGAAGGAACTTACATACGAGGCTGATCTTTAAAAAAAAAAAAAAAAAGATTTTATTTATTGGAGAGAGAGAAAAAGAGAGTGAATGAGATAGAGAGCATGAACAAGGGAAGAGCAGAGGGAGAGGGAGAAGGTCCCTCTCCCTCTGAGACTCCCCACTGAGCAGGGAGCCTGATGTGGGGCTTGAACCCAGGAGCCTGGGATCATGACCTGAGCCAAAGGCAGACACTTAACTGACTGAGCCATCCGGGCACCCCATATGAGGCTTGTCTTGGGCAGACATAGGCAAATAGCTCTCTCTACCTGCCTGCCAGAATCAAGTTTATATAGAGGCCTTGTCTGGGTTGCATCATGTGTATCACCCAGATGGTCTCAATAACACGTTGCTATCTCAAGGCTGTACCCTTGAAAATGGACCCCACGTGAGAATGGTGGGAGGACCATACATTCCAAGAACAGGGGACGGGGAGTCTTGGGTTGTCCCCATCTAGCTTGAGGTCAAGCAGTGGTCATGTCCTCTTAATGATCTCTTCCAACAGTGTGTGTACATCAAAGGTTTAAGAATACTCTATTTGTAAAGGTCAATTTAGTTTAACCTACTGGATAAATTACAGATTCCAATTAGCTCTTTGAGTTGAAATTTGTTTTAATGGTTTTTGTGGTGAAAACGTTGAGCCAAGAGATGTAAGACGTTATCTTGTGGAATATGGCCAAACTCATTAATCAGAGTGTAGTGGATACCGCATCAAATGACAGTATCTGCTAGGAAAACTACACATATGCATTATGACCAGAGGAAAAGGATGAGAAGTCAGAAAAAGCACGTCAAATAGCAAAATGTAAAGAATGGTTTCAAAGATAATCCATGCACTTGCATCAAGACAGAAAGAGCTGCATTTTACACGTGATGCTCAACAAATGTCTATTTCTTATAGTAGCAGAGAAAATAAATATGAAGGTTATCAAATCTAATTTTCTCAACAGTTACTGAAAAGGAGAAATTATTATTCAATCAATACACATGTATCAAGAATCTACATATTGTCAGCATCTGTAATTGCATTAGAATTGATTACCCTTATCTAAGAAAATACTCTTCTGAAATTACATAAAAATAATATATTCCACTGCTCATTCAATATACATTCATACAGGGGGATAAACCAGCCATCTTACTAAACCTACGTGGAATGATCAATCTGAAATAAGATTCAGGAATTTCAAATACGAAGTTACCAGGAGTCAATATGAAAGGAGTAGAATAAATGCATCTAGAAGTAATGCCCCAAAGAACAGAATGAAAGTGCAAGAACTGCATTTTTCCATAAAATAGGTTAGATTCCAAACTTTTAAAAAAGAATTATTTAACTTTTAATATTGGTTAGAAAAACCTGGAAAAATAAATACCACTGGATCTAGAGAAGTGGAAAAAATAATCTGCCTGCTTAATATTGAATTTGAAGGAAATGTAACATGGACAAACAGATCTTCATGAAAATCAAGATATTTGTGTGTGATGAATTACCTATGAAAGAAAAATCTGTTTTTCAAACTTCTCAGTTTACTATTAATGATTTACGAGTAAAAAGTCAACAATGCATACTTCGACAACAGAAAAAGCATATCTTGGTCTTTATGCAATAAAGTACTATAGAGAGAAATTATCACATACAATTCTGTTTTTTTAATAAGTCAACAAGCAGGAATTGGAGATATAGTGGCATAACTATGTCTAAAGTAAAACAAATACAAGAAAGTTACATAACTTAAACACAATATAATATACCTGTTATGGGCTGAATTGTGTCCCCCAAAATTCATATACTGACATCTTAACACCTAGTACTTCAGAATATCATTGTAATGGCAGGTAGGTCTTTTAAAGATAATTAAGTTATAATGAGGCCATTAATGGGGTGAGCCCTAGTCTAGTATCACTTGTATCCTTATAAGAAGAGATTAGGACACAGATTTCTAGAGGGAAGACCATGTGAAAACATACGGAGGAGATAGCCATCCACAAACCAAGAGAAGCTTCAGAAGAAATCAACTCTGTCCACACCTTATCTTGGACTTCTAGAGCCTTAAACCTAGCCAGTCTATGGTACTGTTTTATGGTAACCCTAGCAAACTATCACAACATCCATGGTCTATATTCTTAGAAACGGAAATTTCTACCTACAAAAGAGCAAGCCATAGTCAAAGGAACAAAACTTCCCTAGGTATGAACACTATGGTGAGAGAGAGAGAGAGAGAGGATTACAATCCATACCTGTGTGTGAAACCAAAGGAGGATAAATCACTAATATAGAACTATCTTCTTTAATGGTAGTTGAAAATACACTTTTGTAAGCACCTGGTTTTACTTTAAAATAATGAATACATGACAAGTTATTTAGTAAGTGTCAAGATTTCTAAATAACAGAGTACAGTCAAAAATTTCACACAATTGATCAGGTTCATTGAATTTCTGGAAAAAATAACTTTATATGATAATAACTATTTTATTTAAAATAATATTTATTGGTGACTATAGTAAGAAATTTCTCATAAATAGATCAAACATTGAAAGATGAAGAATTGAATTTATTTCTATTAAGATGCTTCATCTCCCATTTTGAAAACAACAAAATTTAAATATATACATATATATGTGTGTGCGTGTGTGTGTGTGTTTCTGCTGCTGCTTTTTCCTCTTATTCTTCTTTCGTGTGTTTTCTTTTCTTTTCTTTTCTTTTCTTTTTTCTTTTCTTTTCTTTTCTTTTCTTTTTCTGAAACAAGACTGGAAGTTTGGCACACTAATTTGAAAGAAAAATGAAGGAGGTTTAAAAATACTATAAAAATGAAGAAGATAAAATGACCCCATTGTCTTGTACTCACATTTTAGAATGAGATCTTAATGAGATGTTTTCAGATGGCTCAATAGTTGTTTGGATATGCAGATCTTAGTTTTAAAAAAAAGGAGCAGGGTTTGGATAAGCAGACTATAACTCTGAAATTTTCATATTTCAAATCTGAAATTCCATATTCAGGAAAATTATAGCTTGAGTGCTTAAAATGCAATAAATGCCCATATAAGTATATTTAAGTTTCCTGACACTAAGCCACATAAATACATTTTTGTTAAGTAAAAGAAAAAAATTCTAGAGATACACTGAAATTTAATTCAAAAATAAATTTTAAGGATAAATATGTGAATACTGCTTTGCAGGATTGGGTTAAAATACCTGACTGGAAGTCAGAGTTTAAAGTGTTTTATAAAACTCTATCGCTTGCCTGCCTTGTGCTATGAGTAAAGTCACTTAAACACTTAGTGTCCCATTTCTCAATCAGTGCAACCTCCTTGGCCATATGACACCGGGGTCATAATATTATATTATCATAAAAGCTCATATCCATTCTATATTTGACTTGAACTCTTTGATAATTTTTCCCCCTCCTTCCATCATTGTCTTCAGACAAGGAGATAGAAGCTAAATGACTTATTCAAGGGCACTAGGCCAGCCAGCATTATGCTATTGATTTAAATTAATAGTTTTTATTTTCCCAGTTGGATTGACCCCCTGAGCCTTGTCAACGCTAATTCCATTTCCATAAAATAGGAATAATAATACTTAACACCTAGATCAATGGAGCATCTCTGTAATTAGTCCCTTATACTTGTAAAGTACTTTGAGCACTGAAAGTGCAGTCTTTCAAATCGCAAGCTGCTTAGAACAAAGAAGAGATGGCTTCAGAGATGTTATAGCTCTGTTTAATTTTTTGGATGTGCTGACATTTGGCAGAGGAATTAGATTTATTTGCTGTTGCTTAAGATAGTGACTTTTTTTGGTTTGTTTTTCTTTCTTTTTTTTTTTTATTTTTATTTTGTTATATTAATCACCATACAGTACATCCACAGTTTTTGATGCAATGTTCCATGATTCATTATTTGCATATAACACCCAGTTCACCATGCAATATGTGCCCTCCTTAATACCGATCACCAACCTATCCCAATCCCCCACTCCCCTCCCCTCTGAAGCCCTCAGTTTGTCTCCCAGGGTCCACAGTCTCTCATGGTTCATTCCCCCTTCTGATTACCCCCCCTTCATTCTTCCCTTCCTTCTCCTACCGATCTTCCTGTTTCTTATGTTTCATAAATGAGTGAAACCATATGATAATTGTCTTTCTCTGCTTGACTTATTTCACTTAGCATAGTCTCCCCCAGTCCCGTCCATGTTGTTGCAAATATTGTGTGATCGTTCTTTCTGATGGCTGAGTAATATTCCATTGTATATATGGACCACATCTTCTTAATCCAGTCATCTGTTAAAGGGTATCTCGGCTCCTTCCACAATTTAGCTATTGTGGACAGTGCTGCTATGAACATTGGGGTGCATATGGCCCTTCTGTTTTTTTTTTTTTCTAATACAGCTCATCAAAATTTAAGATCTAAATATTATTGTCATTCTTAAGATTTACCATGGGAGACTGAATTATTTAATTCATGGAAATATTTTGACCATCCTATTTAATAGTTCAACCCTTCTAACAGTCCAAATCCTGTTATTTTAATCTCTCTTTTTTTTGTATTTTTCAAATAACATTTTAATTATTTCATAATCACTTGTTTAATTACTTGATTTTTGGAAATTAGGTTCAGTTTTAATTTTTTATTATTTGCTCTTCCTCCAATCGTTTGCTTTATTTACAAATTCCATTGAGCAGGGATATCTATTTATTGTTATTATTGTGGTGGTGGTGGTTATCGATATTATTATTATTAATGATCTGATGTGTAGAGCTTATGCCTTTACACAAGTTCTAACCAGGTTGGCACAGGTCATAGATTTAGTAGCAGAAGTTAGGTCATAATCAGACTTCTTGATCCCCAGACCAGTAACTTTTTTTCCTGACACCATGCTGTTTTCTCTATTTATCTACATCTATCTATCTATCTATCTATCTATCTATCTATCTATCATTTATCTATCTAATTTATCTGTATTTATTCCTGGTTAAAATGCTTTCTTCTTATTTTCTTTTTACATGATCTTTTCCTTTTTCCTTTTGTGCGTGTGTGTGTGTGTCTCTGCCATTTGCTACCTTTCCCAAAATAGGAAATTGCCTGTGGAGTTAAAGTGCAGTTTGGAAAGATAAAATGTCAATTAAAATGTTTAACACTCAGAGATGCTGTATGATTGTCCTAAGTTAGCAAATTGTGCAGGATCAATTTAGTTTCCTCTCATTGACTAAATAATCTGTCTCGGCTTAAATCCCAGTTGTGACAATTAGCTCAGATAATGTGTGCATCCCATTCTCATTGCACTCCAAGACATATTTCAACTTTTACTTTTAGTATCACCTCCACTGGGGCTCATATATTACCACAAAAAATGGATTTTGCTTACATGTGAAATTATATATTATTTCCCAAAAGGGAAAAGAGTTTTGCACATAAGGTGAAACTGGCAAATAGAGAATGTTTTCCAGCAGTCTTAAATATGATATTATACCCAGCAAAAGCATAGCACTCAGTTACAAACTGCTCATTTACAAGTGCTTTGCAAATATACTGTTATTGTCCTGACATCCCCAAGAGAGGTTGGTGATGTAATCCAGATAATCTACAACTTTAACAGTGTCAATATTGCTAATCTAAATTGAACAAAAAAAGCATCTTGCTGTCTTCAGTATATTTCACATTTCGAGAGTTAGATCTATGTTGCTATAAAATGTACTGAGGGTAATAAAAATTATGGTGTTTTGGAGTTTGCAAATCATTCAGTGTTAAGCTTTTCTATTATTTACCCTAGTGAATTTGTAAAAAAATTTCTCATGCTATGTATCATCTCATTGTCAGCTTGAAAAGAAGCTTTTTAAAAATTTCAGTGAAAAATATGAACTGTTAGAAAGACTTTAATATTTTTTAAAATATACATCCCTATTGCCTTAATCACACCAATTTAAGAATTAATATGGGTCTAGTAATTAATGTTACAATATACATTTACATAGCCTATGATATATATACTGTATATGGCATTAAATATACATTGCAATGTAATGTATGGGATATTGTAACACACTATATTACATGAAATGTAATATTTAGTAAGACATGTCCTTACTTTAATATCTCCCATCTGTCATGGAGAATCTATACCATTTGTTTTATACCATGGAAAACTATACCATTTTTTTTTTTTTTACAAGTGAAATGGTGTCATATTCCTCCTCAAATCAGATTGGGCAAAAAGAGATTAACAATCATTAGCGTATATCATTATTGAGTAAATTGGTGAAATAGAAGTAATATATAGGAAGTGCTCTTTCATACTTATGTATCCTTTATAGCATATGGTACTGTAGGCGCAAAGTGCAGGATGCACCAAATGTGCCACTTTGGCATATTGATTATTTTGAATTAAAAGTTACTTACGTGGGGCTCCTGGGTGGCTCAGTTGATTAAGTGTAAATCTAAATAAATAAATAAATAAATAAATAAATAAATAAATGTATGTTACTTAAGTAATAGCCAGTGTTAAGAAAAACACTCTGACTCCCCTTTCTCTCCAGAAATTGGGAAATAAAACTCCCATGTGAAAGGTACCATCCCTGTACCAAGAGGTAAAGAAACATTCTTATCACAAGACAGAGGGAAATTAGAGCTGAGAAGACTGTCTAAACAAACTTTTTCCCTTTTTACTAATTTACTGCCCCAGCCCTAAGTTTGTGTAGAACACCTTACTAAATGAAGATCCCAAATGTAAGAGTCCTTTGTCCTGTCAACTTCTCATAGATTTTTTCTTTCTAAAAGGTCTAAAAAGTGTAAAAAAACACCTGTCTTGTTCATTTCTTTAGGCCTCAATTTAATTATTGAATCTCCACATACCCATAATTAAACTTTGTATTTTTTTCCTGTTAACCTGTCTCATGTCAATTTAACTCTGAGGTCAGCTATTGGAACCTTGAAGAGCAGAGGAACATTTTACTTCCTCAACAGTACACAAAGCTTGTATATATTAAGTAAATACCTGTCAGTTAATTAATATATGTGGCAGATTGGTTAAAAGGACAGCCCCAATTAATGGTCTCCAATACCCATACCACATGATTTTGTAGCTTCTTCCTTCAACAGGTGAAAGTTATTTTTCCACTTCTTAAATCTCTGCAAGACTTGTGATTTTTTTTTTTTTTTTCCCTCAATGGAGTTCAGTGAATGCTGTGTGGTTCTGGACCTTGTTCTTAGGAAACTTGAAAACAACTTTTCCTTTTTCTCCCTCTTTTCTCCAATCTCTCTCTCTCTCTCTCTCTCTCTCTCTCTCTCTTCCCTGTATCTCCATCATGAGAAAAAGTCTAGACTAGCCTTCTGGAGTTTGAGAGACAATGTGTAAGAATGTCCCAGCCCACAGGCAGCTTACTTCTAGAAGCAGACTGCAAACTCACAGTTTTCTACAAATATATCACAGAACCCACTGAAACCAGAACAACCATCTGAGTGAGGTCAGACTAAATTACTGATCAACAGTATAGTGCACAAAATAAATGGTTATTATTTAACAGACTAAATTTTGGAATGGCTGGTTACTAAGCAAGAGATAATTGATGCAGCATTGTACAGGAATATTTTCTGGTGCTATTGTAGTTCTGGCCTTGAAGAATATTACATATAGATAATGGATGTAAGAAATAGTGATCACTGGCAATGACCCTCGTCATTCCTTAAAACAATAGCGATGAAGTGGGGGGGGAGATTAATTTCTGTTTCCTATTCCTTTTCTAATTTCTGTTACAGTAAAGATGGACCAAAGCCTTCATTCATTCAGCAAACATTGTATCCACTCTGAGCCAGGTATGGGCTAGAATCGTAACAGGGTATACAATGAAGAATAAAATAAAAGTGGACTCTGCCAATATGAAGCTTACAGTAAAGCAGAGGAAGACAGACAACTTTTAAGTAACTACACAAATTATACAGTATAGTAAAAGCTATAAAGATAAACATTAGAATCTATAAAAGAAAATTGGGGGTAAGGTGGACTATAATTTAGATTTGAGGTCCATTAAAGTATCCAATAGTGACATTTTTCAGAGTTAAAGTTTGAGTAGAAAGCAAATATAAGTATTCCAGAAAGAAGGAATAGCAAATGCCGTAAGTTGAGAAATACTTTTGTATTTGTAGAAAACAAAAGATCAGTGTAGTTGATTTGAAGTGAGAGATAATGATTACATTAGGTTGGAGAGAAAGGTGGGAAACAGACTTTGTGTGGCCAAATACCCCTTGACAAAGACTGTACATTATGTCCTAAATGCACAGTGAGCCAGTGAGGAGGTTTAAGAAAGTTGGTGATATGATTCAGTGCATTCTTCTTTTTTGTTTTTGTTTTGTTGTTTCAGTTAAGCATTTTATAGGTAGAAAGTGCAGAAATGTGAAGCTGTGTTTTGTATCTGTCAGGATTGTCCAGAGAAGGAAAACTAGTAGGAGATCAAACATATAGGTAGGTAGGTAGGTAGATAGATAGATAGATGATTGATAGATAGATAGATAGATAGATAGATAGATAGATAGATAGATAGATGATAGATAGATGGCAGATAGATGATAGATGATAGACATAGTTGATAGGTAGGTAGATGATAGATGATAGAGTTTATAGATATATGAGAGATAGATAGTAGATAGATATAGATAGATGATAGATGATAGATAGATAGATGATAGATAGATAGATAGATAGAGATGATAGATAGATGATAGATGATAGACATAGTTGATAGATGATAGATAGATAGATAGATAGATAGATAGATGATAGATAGATGATAGAGATAGATGATAGATAGATGATAGATGATAGACATAGTTGATAGACAGATAGATAGATAGATAGATAGATATAGATGATAGATAGATGATAGATGATAGACATAGTTGATAGATAGATAGATGATAGATAGATAGATAGATAGATAGATAGATAGATAGATAGATAGAGATAGAGCATTGGCTCACATGATTATGGAGGCTGAGAAGTTCCAAGGTCTGACACCTGCAAACTGGGAGTAGTATTCAAAAAATAATAACTAAATGAACACACTTTGGAGCCTGCACCTATTGCCAGAGACCACCCTCGTACGCGCTCCCTGACTTTCTTCTAGAGTGGCTCACTCTTTTGACATTCAACACTTTAGATGAGTTTTGCTTCCGTAAAACTTTATATGAATAGAATCACATAGCAAATATTTCTGTGTCTGGCTTATTTTGTTCTATGTTATGGCTCTGCCTGCAGCAGCAGTGTTTTATTCCATTCATTTTCTGTGTAATAGCCTATATTCTGACTATACTTCAATTTATTCATTTATTCTATTATTGATGGGCATTTAGGCTGCATTTGGATTTTGCCGTAAAGCTAATGCATCCATCATTTTTGTACTTTTTTTTTGTTGCACCCGTGCACGCATTTCCATTGAATATATACAGAGGAGAGAAATTGCTAGACCAAAGGGCATAAGTATATACAAATCTAGTAATCATAATAAAACAGTTTCCACAGCCTGTTATGCTCAGGTGCACTTGCACTAGTGGTACAAACTAAAAGAGAAATAAATCCACTATAGGAAAAAAAAATAACAAAGAAACATATCTGTTGGGATCTTGACACTGGATGGAAAGAAAAGGAAATCTCTCTTGAGGATTCATACTCACAAACTGGCCCTCATCTGGATTTGCAGCTAGTGAGCTAAAACTTTCAAGTTGAAAATTTATTTTTAAGTGATCCCATGTAAGTACCTTCAGGCACCAGACAGAAGCAAATGCAAGTACTCTCTAGGGGAACGCTGCTTTCAGCCAGACCTTACAAAAATCCCATAGATAATTTTTCAGGAGAAATAAAATCACAGATTAAAAAAAAATCACACGAACAACAATAAAAGAATCATCAAGAGTGGGAGCTTACAGAACCAAGAGACAGAAAAGTTCGATTCCCAGGATGTACAGATACTGGAGTTATAAGACAGAATAAAATTTTAAGTATATGTTATCTTAGATAAATAAAATAATTAAAATATACTTAACAACAGTTGATGCAAATATCTAACAATATATGAAAAAAGACCAATTAAAATGTAAAGTGGATTATATAGATGGATACATTTGACAAATAAAATCACAGAAGGGAGATAAAAAAAGTTTGATATATTAAAGAGAAGACAAGCAATAAGAATGATCGAGAAGATACATTATGCATCTAAGTTGGTTTCCAAAAAAAACCTAAGAGAGAATTGACAGTCCTCAGAGATAATGGCTGAGCAGGTTCCCAAAGTTAGAGTAATCCTCAGATTCTGGAAATCTAATCAATTCTTAGCAGTTATAAGAGAAATCTGAACTTGGACATGTCCTGGTGAAGCTGCACAAAACAGCCAAAACAATATCAAAATTCTACAGTGAGATCGACAAATTGCCTACAAAGGAACCATAACAAGACTGGGAACTGACTTCCCAAAGCTAAGAGAGTCAGAGGGAACATCACTTCCTGTGCGGTGCTGAGAGAACGTTAAGTGCGAGCCTAACGGTGCGCACCCAGTGACCATCATCCCAGAGTGAAGGCAAAATAAAGACATGCTTGGATGGATACAAACTGAGGGTTTTGTTGTTGTTGTTATAGTTTTGGTTTAGTTTGGTTGTTGTCGTTTTTATTGCCCCAAAACCCTCCTTATATTTTCTAGACTATACTATAGATCAAAGGTAAGAATCCCTAATAAAACATTGTTTGACAGGAAAGAAGAGGTCATGATCCAGGGTACTGGTAACTATATGAGCATACATAAAGAAATACTTCCTAAGTAAGGCAACGATATTATCACATTTGAGGACTATATTAGTTTCCTTGGGCTTTGGTAACAAAGTACCACAAACGGGGGAGCTTTAAACCACAGGAGTTTATTCTTCCCCATTTCTAGAGGTTGGCAGTTTCATATCAAGTTGTCAGCAGGGGCATGCTTTTACTGAAGGCTCTGAGGAATATCCGCTCCATGCCTTACTCTTAGCTCCTTACAAGCTGCTGGCGATCCTTGCCACTCCTTGGCTGGTACACACACCATCTAAACGCCGCTTCGTGGTTGCGTGGCATTCTTATTGGGTGTCTGTGCACGTCTTCTCTTCTTATAAAGCTACCCCTCATTTTAGATGTAGGTCCCACTCCTTCTCCAGTGTGACCTCACTGTAACTTAATTACACCAGCAAAGACCCAATTCTAAATAAGGGCACATTTCCAGGTAGTGGGGGTTAGAATTTGAACAGCTGCTTTTGGATGACATAATCAACCCACACAACGGGTTAAAATAAGATACTAAAATCTAAACAAGAGTTGAAAAGAAGAGGGAGGGAATGGAAGAGCATAAACTGTTCTTAGGTCATTACAATATTCTGGAGGAGAATAAAGTTATTGATTTTAGACTTTAAGCTGAACACATATGATGGAAATATCATTTGTATATATCTGATATTTAATAAAAGATTACAATTAATCTATGGACATGTTTATGTTCCTATAAGAATAGAAGAGTTCCCAACAGAGTTCTTCTTTCTTTTTTTTTTTTTTTTTTTTTTAAGATTTTATTTATTTATTTGACAAAGTGGTAGAGAGAGCCAGGGAGTACAAGTGGGGAGAGTGGCAGAGGGAAGGAGAAGCAGGCTCCTGGCTGAGCAGGGAGCCCAATGCGGGGCTAGAGCCCAGGACCCTGGGATCGTGACCTGAGCAGAAGGCAGATGCTTGACTGATTGAGCCATCCAGGCGCCCCCCTTAACAGAGTTCTTAAAACATAAGCAAGCAAGTAAAAAACTAGATTTTTAAAAAAATTACCATTTGCTAGCAGACATATGTTACATGTGTGAATTTTGTTTCTGATGTTATATAAGTAAACAGAGTTGTTTTGTAGTTTGGTAGAGTGTTTCATATCAAGATTCTTAAAGAAAGAAAATGAAAGGCGTTACTGAAAAAATGCTGCTAATGGCAAAACAAAGACACTGTGTATTTGTCAATGTAAGACGAGTTTCTTTTTTATCTCTATCATCACAGCTCAGGGACTATCACTGTAAGGAGCACATAAGAAAATAATTTTCTTAGAAAATTATTAGAAAATTATTTTCTTAGAAAAATAAGAAATGATTTTCACAAAGAATTTCTAATAAGGGAATTTGTTTTAATCAGATTTTCAAAGTCTTATTACTATAAACCATCCATTAAAACACGAAATTGCTTTGTTATACAGAACGGGCTACGTAAATGAAATTTGTATCAATGGAACTTTATATAGCATTCAAGGAGACGAACGAGTGAATTTTTTCTTCCTGATTTTTTCACCTGAACTCCACAACCTCTGCTTTACTTACCTGGCTTTACACAGCCAAATATTGGATCCATCTGGATTCCAATAATAACCTTCCCTCTTAACTGGAGACAGTTGGAGCAAGCTTATTTTCTATTTTTACCCGCTAATTACCTATTTGCAATAGAATTTTAAAATGCTACCCTAATGTATGCCCTTATTTCCTTATGTGATATGCAATCCCCTGTTACTTCGTTTAAATAGGTTATGTCTTTAACAGTAATTGTCTGGAAGTGAGACTTGCCGTCTGTCGGGTCACTGTTGCCTGCACCAGTTATTCTAATTTTAGGACATCACAGGCCGTACGTGATAGGGAACCACATCCTATAAAGTATGGGCACTGCATCTCACATTTACCCATTATCAAGGGACCTGACTGGAAGACGTGCCATTGTGTGAAAAATCTCCCTTTGAGAACTCCGCTACCATGGATTGTTGGGTTCTCACACGTACAAATTAATTACTTCTGTCACATATTCTTTGTGGTCGGCCTCATTCTTCTTGTCAGAGATGACAATATCTGTTCTGCATATAGGTCAGGGAGGAGGACAGGTTTGGAAAGGCGAGGTCTTTCCCTGTTGGCAATTAGAAGCTTCTTGATGCTTTTAAGTGCCTGTGGATAAATAAAACTACGATAATTGCAGAGCCATTTTTAGAATTGCATATCCACTGAGACATTTTGACCTGCAGCAATACACTAGTGGGCAGTACTTGAACTGTTCATATCAGTTAATTAGAAAATAAATATGTAACCGAATAGATTAATTCAACAACCTCCATAAGCCCAGTGATTGTTTCTTAGTACCTCAAATCTCTACTATTTTCTTTGGTTTCTCCCTTTTTCTTTTTTTCTTTCAAGAATAACCACCCATGTGTGAAATTTCCATTATAAAGAAGCCAGTGAAAACAAGTTATTTGTCATTTTTCGCATTAACTGATATCAACAATTCATTTTATTCATTTTTTCTTTTTTAAACACAAGCTGTATCCTGCTCTTCTATGAAGCTCGTGAATGGCCAGAACCTTATGACTCATTCGTGCTCACTCTTTTGCTCTCCTTCCGGAGGAAACGTAGGCTTCCCCACAAGGAGTCACTTGGATATTCGTTTGTTTATTTATTCCGCAAACGAGTGCCTGCTCTGTACTATGTACCAAGCAGCACGGTGGGTATTCCGAATAAAACAGAGAACAGAGTCAGTGGCTCGGAGAGTTTGCTTTCTAGACAGGGCAAATATGTAATATCCAAAATGAACATCATATCCAAAATGAACATCAAGCATGTGAAATAATGACAGATTTTGATTTGTACTATCAATGAAATAACAAATGTTGACATGAAAGGATATGTCTACTTCAGAAAAGATCTCTATAACGGTGAATGTTTACTGCATGAAAAATGTGGGGTCATGCATGCCAGAGAAATAGAAAAATCAAGGTCCTGAGAATAGAAAATGAGTACCCTGCAGCAGCCACTGGCCGAAGACTTATGTTAGGGATATAATAGGAAAGACATGTTTCTGGTGACCTTGCGGCTTCATTGTCAAGCCAAGGGTCAAGAGGTCGGAACGCCCCGCTCACCCAGCAACCGGAAACGGCCAGCCTGCCCTCCAGTTGGAACCGCCCAGCTGTTTTGGGGCAGAACACTGCTGAAATCTGATTGCCGTTGGCTTGACGATGGCCCGCGGGTCCCCTAGAAACGTGTTTAAGAATAGGCCCCACTTGCTAAACGTTACATCACCTGATCCCCTGACCTTCCCCGTGATCAAGATGCACCACTATCCCGTGACCGTCCCCGCGATGCACTGCTATTCACTAGAATGTAATACGGATCACTCCCTTGATCGATTGTGATTGTAATTGCCTTTGATTGTTGCCAATAAATACGCGAGGTTGCCGCTGTTCGTGGCGATCGTCCCCTGCACCCGTGCTTTCTTTCGCAAGCTAACCTGTCTGTGCCTCGTCCTTCTCCCCAATCGTCAAAACAAGGGTGCTGCGGCTGCGGCGCTGCGGACCTGCCGCAGCAGTACCCTGCCCCCCCCCCCCCCCCCCCCCCCCCCGTCTTACCCTTCACTTATAACTGGTAAAATGTACTGATTGCAATTTAGTGAGAAAAATGTGGAGTTCCATAAGATTAGAAGACGGGCTGGAGATAGAACAACAAGACATCTTATGCACTGACATGGATTTTGGATTTTATTCCATATACTGTGGAGAACAACTGAAAAGCTAAGCAAGGGAGTTACGTGCTCTGACTTGCATTTTAAAAACAGGATATAGGCTGTTATGTGAAAAAAATATGGATTTATTCTGGACAAGAGGGAAATGGGAAATCAATTAATTGGTGAAAAATGTTTTTCATTAGGATGATACTAATGGGGATGGAGAGGAGGGGATATCCCAGGTTTTGTTTTCAGTAATTAGTTGAATGGTAATGCCATCCCCTAAGATGAAAATCCTGAGCAGAAACTATATTTAGGGGGAAATCATGACTTCTATTTTGAATATGCAAAGTTTGAGATACTTACAAAGTATTCAAAAGTAGATTTGCCCAGGAAGCTTTTGTAAATATATGTCTGGCACTCAAATGAGATGTCTAAGTTAAAAATGTGTATTTTGGAGTTGTTGGTACGTAGGTGTTGGTTAAAGTCATGGGAATTGGTGAGTTTTTTTGTTTTAGTTTTTTTTTTTTGTTTTTTTTGTTTTTTTTTTGTTTTGTTTTGTTTTGTTTTTTTAGAAAAAGAGATTGCACAAGGGCTTGTGAGCAGGGGGAATGGAGGTGGGTTTGGAGGGGGGCAGAGGGAGAGAGAGAATCTTAAGCAGGCTCCATTTCCCAGGGCAGAGCCCCATCTCACGACCCTTAAATCATGACTTGAGCTGAAACCAAGAGTCAGACACTTAATGGACTGAACCACCCAGGCACCCCTGGTGAGCTTTCTTTTTTCTTTTTTCTTTTTTTTTTTTTTTAAGATTTTATTTATTTATTTGACAGAGATAGAGACAGCCAGCGAGAGAGGGAACACAAGCAGGGGGTGTGGGAGAGGAAGAAGCAGGCTCCTAGTGGAGAAGCCTGATGTGGGGCTCGATCCCAGAATGCTGGGATCACGCCCTGAGCTGAAGGCAGACGCTTAATGTCTGAGCCACCCAGGCGCCCCCCTGGTGAGCTTTCTTAAGGATAACATCATGTTTTAAACGTCCATTAAAAAATTTCACCTTAAGAGTGGATTGTGTAAAGGGCTAGCTAGTGAGAGATGAGAAACTCCAGGAGAATATTATATAGGTTAAGGTTATGGGAATGTTCTATGATAAGGTAGAGGATGTGTTTGCAGAAAGAGTGATCAATTCTCTTGGATATAAAATGAGGCACTGGAATTATCTAGTAGACTTGCTTTATGGAGGACATTGTTAATGCTAACCAAAGAGAGTTTAGCTAACCTCTTAATAGGTTCTGCTTTACTAGGAGAGATTTACTCAGGGCAGCAAAGAGTAGACTTTACATTACAAACAAAATTTGTTTGTGTTGAAAGCATGTAATCATCCACTCAAAAATAGAACCTCTGAGCAGCCAGCGTGGTCCTTCCCAGTTTGCTCTGTCCTTCCGCACATTACATTCAGTTAAATTTTCCCGATTGTATTTTTTTTCATAAATAATTCTACTCAGAGTAATAATGGAACAAGTTTGTATCAATTGTGTGGTTGATATGCCCTGGCCACTTGGAGTGTAATACTGATAATATAAATCAGATAGGAATGATTTTATATTACAAGAAAAAAAAAAAAAGCAGCATTCCCAATGAAATAAAGAGTAAATACTACAAACACCTTAAGATTTTTTTTTAATCAGTGATTATATGTGATGGTAACTTAATACTGAATACAGAATATTTCAAAGTTTTCATGTCCAAATGTGATGGGGACTTTTTTAGTCCGTAGATTTCTTTTTTTTACATGTGTGTATCCAACCTATTTGTAATTTAATAGTTTCTTATCACTTCTCCCCCAAAGTCCTAACCCCTCTATATTCTTCTGAAGTTTTCAGAGGCCATGGGCTCATTTTGAAAATAGCATCATGGAGCTACATTATGTTTTGCTTTCATAATTTTCAAAAGTGGATGTTGAAGAGGCGTGCTCCTCCCAGGGGAAGAGTTAACAGAATCTCAGAGTGTTGGAAAATGCGGAGCTTCAGAGTAGCTTTTAAATTGTCAGTGCTCTGTTTTTAAATTGGATACTTATCTCAAAAAATAAATAGGAAAGGGGGCATTATGTTGTTACATTTTCAAAATGGAGCCTGTTTACAAGCTTAACACCTGTTTTGTCTTAGAAATTTAAGTTAAATTGTAATATATGCAAATGGGAGAGGAATCCAAGCAAAACAGAGAAATGTATAATGTAATACACAGTGTTCTCTTTACTACCTCTTGTATGATCATTTATTTTTCATTCTTCAGGTTGTTATAGTAATTAATATTTTCATACATATATATATAAAACTTGATTTATGGACTTTAATCAGTATCTACCATGAAAAATGAAGCATTTATTTCCCTTACTTTAGTTTTCCCTTTCTCTGTTTGCCAGTGTCTGCACTATTACAGAAAATTTCAAATATATAAAAGAGTTTAAGAACAGTGTCATACCTAGCCCATATCCAATTTTATTTCATTCATGCCCTCCACCATTTCTTTTGGTGTTAATATCATTATTATCATTTCATATCAATATCAGTTAATACCATTAATATCATTAAATATATCATGAGTTTACTTATTTTACAGATTATCATATTTATTTTATTTTATTTTTTTAAGATTTTATTTACTTGACAGAGAGAAAGAGAGCACAGCAGGTAGAGGGAGAGGGAGAAGCAGGGTCCTCTGCAGAGCAGGGAGCCTGATGCAGGGCTCGATCCCAGGACCCTGAGATCATGACCTGAGCCAAAGGCAAACACCTAACCAACTGAAACAGCAAGGCATCCCTATGTTAACCCCTTGAATGTTGTCCCAAACTCTTGGATTCTTTTTCTTTGTTTGGTTTTTATTTGTTTTACTTATTTCCCTTCTTTAAGTAGCAGTTTGGATGATTTGTATTGAATTATCTTCTATTTACTCATCCTTTATTCACTTGTGGCTGGCCTAGTGTAGAGCCCATCAGGGTATTCCTCATCTCTGATGTCGCTTTTTTTTTTTTTTATAGGATTTGCATTTGAAAGCTTGTTTTATGGGAGAAAGAGATGGCCCCCTTACAACCATATTAAACAAATCCATTAAAATTGTGAATTCTTGAAGTGTGGATACAATGTATCTGTTTGGAATAGTTGTGGGACTCCGAACCAAGAGGAGTTTGCATGCACCACAGTCTGTTTTCCATGGGTCTGGATGAGAAGCTTACAACTGGGGGTAAAGCCGGGGCTGAAACACAGGAAACGAGAAGATAATCTTTGGATGCTGTGGGCAGGCATGAAGTCCCACCTACTTCACTGGACCTTTCTTTCCTATAATACTTTAAGCTATAATCCTTGGAAATTTACCAGAAATCTTGAAGCTACAATGCTTGGAACTTTACCTACAATTACATCCTAGTTTATCTTCCTCCTGTGCTTGTTTTCCTTATTCCCTTCGCTGTTTCTCAGGATAACATTTTTTAGTAATCATTTCAAATAAATATGAATTCTAATTTTATAGTCTGCTGCTGAAGAACTCAGCCAAAGTGAATTATAACAGACTATGTAAGCCAATTAGGCCTCTCTTGCTCTCCCCACCTCTGGAGGGTACCCAAAGAAAGAGGACAAGAATTATGGGATGCAATCACAGGAAGCAAACAAAGAGTGCATGATGGTGTTGTCTATGGCTGCCTTTGCCTGTAACCAAAGTGTACTCTGTACATTAGCACGTGCTCAGTATTGACTACCTACACTGAATAACCAGCTACAGAGCAACAAAAAAAGCCAACTGTGGGATCAAGGGAGAAAGTGGGATGTTAGAATCTCCAATAAGTGTTCTATCATCCACCAAAATGTTGGTTTCTGGAGGCCGCTTGTGCATTTTCCTCATATATTTTAAATCTTTATATTTACATTTTTAAAATCACACTTGTCATGTAGTGGCTGCTTTATAAATATTTTTTGAAATTTAAAGGATAGACTCCCAGCGGTGGGTAAATCTATTTGTTTCAATTTTTTTTTTTCTGGTACTTTTGACCACTTTCTATGTAAAATCACCAAGCTGAGAACTTAAAAACCTTATGTTGCATTTAACCTACAGAATTAGTTATGTGTTACTATTTCTATTCGGAGATGATGGAATTTAAACTCAGAGAGGTTAAACAGATTACCAGAGTTCACCCAGTTAGTTAGTGGTTATGTCACTTCAATAACCTGCAATTCAAACTTCTACTTAAATATTGCACAAATAGCATTCTCACTCATAGAAAATATTGCTACATCGTCCATTCCTAGCACATCAAATGCATGCGATTTGCATCCAGTGTATTGAATTACCTCGTATGCCATGACCCTCTGATACAATCCTTAATCTTAGCAGTACCGCAAACAAGTTGATTCTATTGAAAAGAAAAAACAATAAACTCAAGGTATCTGAAGTCTAGAAAATTACTATTTCTGAGACTTGAATTTTCTAATTACTTACTGCTCTTTTTATGAAATCATGACTTTTAATAATACACTTGCTTATAGAGCATTACATAGTCACACTGTTGGGTGATATGTTTTCAGTATCATCACCTGACAGCACTGAATCTCAAAGGCTTTGATGCCTGAATATACTGATGTGATATATTTAATGCCAAAAACAAAACTGGTGACTGTGTGAGCAAGCACCCACACTGAAGCATATATAGCTATTATTTACATAGAGATAATTATTACGTTAAATGTTAATAGAGAAAAAGTAGTTAATGTGTTTTTAAGGTAAAGCTTCAATTTTCTGAAATCAAATATGATCTATTTTGATGAAAAACTTAAGCGCACCTGAAATGCATTTTCTCCTCGTGGGTGGAAGGTTCTACAAATGTCAATTAGTTCAGGTTTGCTATGTATAGTAAATATAGTAGATTGAGAGTGTTTGGCTTCAAGCCCAAGTCTGCCATTTATTAAGTCTACCAAGAAGTCTTTCTAACTCTCAGTGCTTTGTATTCCCTTTTCCTTAAGGATTGTAATAATCTGATTCACGGGGTGATTTGTGAGCATTGTGCTGTTTTTAAAGCAGTTAACTTGAAAGCATCACGCAAATGAAAGTTCTGAGTATGAATTCTCTGAAGTAAATAAATTGCATCACTTTTTAACCCTAACATACACCTGAATATAATAATTTCACATCTACAGTCACGTTATTCAATCTGGCGGTCTATCAAACTAACAACTGCACGTCTCCATTTATCTTTCCTTAAATTTGGAATGAATTTGACTTCAAAGAAACTACTCCCCTCCCATAGTGTTCTTGCCTTGATTGACATATAATCCAAAGACTTTGAGATCATGGCCATCTCTGTGCCATGCAGCGCATCATAAGTATACACGTGATAGGAAAGAGATGGTAAGGCAAAATAGGAAGGGCCTGAGGGAAGAAAACAGAAAAATTAATTCAAATTTTTGATCTTTCACTAATTTGTGACCTTGAAGAAGACTAACATTGTTGAACATCATGAAAAGCAGCGTGATATAAAACCCTTGTAGACTTCAGTCTAACACTGTCTCATAAAACACACTTATGACAACTTCCTTCTTGTATTTGAAATCTTTTTTATCTATGAATTATTAGGTATTAATCATGAACTCATTAACCGTGACAGCATATATGGCAAGTCTAATATACAACTTGGCAAATAATTATGTCAATCTTATTGTTTTATTATTTTGTACCATCTTCTTCCCTTCCTCCTTTTTCCTTTTTCTGTCCCTTCCTCCCAAACTTCTTTTTTCTTTCTTTATGCTGCTATTTATAAAATAAGAATATCGGACTCTCGGAGTTCTAAAGTTCCTTAGGCTCGATAATTCAATGATAAGCTGAGAATTAATACGGAGGGCTCAGGACACTGAACATCTCCGAGAATTTACACAAGCATGTTATGGACGGTGTTCTACCCTCTGGGAATATAGTCCCTTCTGCCTTGATATCAGAAACAACTTAAAAGAGCTAAAATAATGAACTTGAAAATTTGGCTCTTTTCCTATACTTAGAACAGATCAAAACTACTGATATGAACAGTTTTGGTCAGATTCCCAGATAAGAAACCTGATTCAAAGAGGTCAAAGAGAAATTTAAAAGTCTAATATTATAACAACAAAGCCCTTATCGAGGACTTTCTATATTTCTCTTTGGTGAGGTTACAGGCAGGAAATAGGTAGTTAACAAATCAAGCTGAAGAATACCATTATTCCCATTATTATTGCTATGAATTATAATTGTCAAAATGTATGAAATACAAAGCAAGATTTCTTCCTGGTTTCCTATGCAATACCGAGCCAGATTTTCTCAAATCTAAAACGTCCTACAGATATTTGAGTCAATGATCAGAAGTTAGTTATATGAACGCTTCTACAGCGTTAAGGTACTATTTTATTTTAACACCTTTAAAATCAAAGAATTACACAGTTAAGGGGGCGTTAGTTTCTATAAGCAAAGCCTGCAACACAGTTTTCAGAAAACAGGTCTTGAGGCTGAAATGCTGAAGCCCAGTTTAACCATTTATTTTCCAAGTCGCCTCCCCAAGCCATTTATCCTTCTATGTCAGAGTTATATCTACTACAAAATGAAGAAACTACCTGCATCACTTGATTTTGTAATGAGGAATAAACATTAGATGGTATATAAATAAAGTACTAAACACAGAACTGTGTCCATAGTAAATGCTTGGTGGGAGATCGTTTTATAATTATTAGCTTTTTATTTGAATGATTGGAAAAGGGAACCCCAGAGGGTGGGTGACTTGCTCAAGGTCACGCTGCTTGTTAGTGGTTTTTTAATTATATGAGTCACATTTCAGGGCTTTTTACTGATAATTCACTACATTAAAGGACAGATCCTTGCCTTTAATAACAATATTAGAGTAGCTGGAGGATTTCTTGGATATATTTTCTCATCTTTGCCTTTGCAAAGAATACACAGGTCAGTTTAGTAGGAGACTTTCATTTTGAGAACTTTAATTTAAAATTGTAGAGTTTTGTCCTTCCATTCATATTCTATTTTTTTGTCTATAATTTTCAGTAGATAGACTGCCTCTGTCCAGGGAATGGGTGAACATTCACTAACAAACCAGAAATTATAAGTGATGTCATATTTGAAATGGAAGACTACCTAAGTATTTCTTACAGTAAAGTTTAAGTAACTACTTATTAAAAGTTCTAGAAGTTTAATTATAGGTTACATAATTAAATTATGATTTTTACTTATGGGCTACAGTATAGACAAGTATACTCTCACTCAACCTGTTGTTTATGAATCATCAGTATTAAAATCTCCCTGGGTGGGGAGGCCTGGGTGGCTCAGGCCATTAAGCATCTGCCTTGGGCTCAGGTCATGTTCCCAGGGTCCTGGGATGGAGTCCCACATCGGGTTCCTTGCTTAGCACGGACCCTGCTTCTCCCTCAACCTGCTGCTCCCCCTGCTTGTACATTCTCTCTCTCTCTCTCACTCTCTCTCTGACAAATAAATAAAATTAAAAACAAATCTCCTTGGGTGATTTGTAAAAATATCTTCTCCTCAACATCTCCATATATATATATAGAGAGAGAGAGAGAGAGAGAGAGAGAGAGGGAGAGAGTCAGAATCATATATACGCTGAGTCTGAATATTTCAATTGCAACCGATTCCCTTCATGTTTCACCTACTACCAGGAATTCCCATGCCGATAAGAGTTTGCATTCTTCTGGCCTATGCAAGGTTATAGATCGGAGTTTGAATTCTGGAGTCAGCACGTTAGAGCTGTAGAATGTTGGACAATTTAATCTTATTTCTACTCAGTTTCCTTATCTGTGTAAAAGAGACAATGTACCTATCTCATGGAATTACTGTAGAATGAAATGAGTTCGCTTACATAAAGAATTTGGCACTTCACACATCACAGAATGTAGAACTTGGAAGGGCTTCTTGGGTGCCTCCGTTATGCCCATGACTCTTTTAATTGCAAACCATTAAGTTAGATTATGATGTCCCTGAGGACAGGATCTGACTCATGCCTCTTTCTATTTCAGCGTTTAGAAAAAAGAGTAAATTCAGAAGAGGTCTGTTAATAACACAGATTATTCAGTGTTTATTCTAATCTCTAATTGCCCTCAGAACCAATCCCTAGGGCTATATTTCTTCTTGATTTCTGAAGTGACTGTGGCTTGCCTTCATTCAGTAAAAACACCAAAGAATCATTGATGCTTTTCCCCTTCCCTGTATCCTACAATGTATATTCCACAGAGAACTAATCTCATGAGATGCTTCTCAAAAAAAAAGTTTTATAGTTAGATATGTTGAAAAATGTTGCATCTTCCATACAGTCTCGCAAATGTGTAATTCATGTGAAAGGCTACAAGAAGTCTTACAGCAAATAACGTGACTTCTTTTTTTAACTCAGAACTTCCTAAACTTACTTGGTTAAAGAACACTTTCACTGCCTAATAACTGACAAGAGCCCTTAGCATAAGTAATCATCCTAGTACAGTTTTTTTGTACATGAGATGTTTTAAAAATTAACCTTTGTTCCTCGGTCTCTTTCCTTTTGTGTTTTCAGAAGCTGACTTTGGAATTGTGATATAGTGCATGGGCAGCCATATCTGCCCTCAAACCCCGACTCCTTTACTTAGTAGCTGGGTTAGCTTAGGCAAGTTAATTAAGCTTACTAGACCTCCATTTTCACATCTGTAAAATGGAGCTAATGACATCCACTTAGTAGCACTTTCGTAAGGATTCTATTCCATGATGTACTTGGAGTACTTACCCCAGTGCAGTGGCTGTAAGAATGACCTGATTTCTTTATATTGATTTCCATTGTTGCCTAGGATTCTCACAGTAAATTGAAATCTCCTACTTTTGCTTTCATAATAGTTTCAAATCATTAAATCCTACTTTTGCTTTCATAATAGTTTCAAATCCTTAAATCATATCAAGTATCAAATACAGTGAACTGCATTTGACTGTCAGAATGAGGCGGTCACTGCTTACGATCACTCAGCAAGAGAGTAACTAGCTGAGTATTAGAACCGAAATTTGCAGTCCAACATAGGGCCTTTTTCCATGTTATCACTATATTTGTCACTACTTTCTCTTTTGCTATGGCTGCTATCAATATCTGCTAAATTCTCAGCCAAGTAAAACAGGGGAAAGAAAGTGAAGGTCAGAGAAGATATGCGTTTTATATTATGTCTTGTTCTTTTGAAGGGTAGTATGGCCTGGTTAGACATTATCTTTCCATTATCACTTTCTTATGCTGACTGCTGACTGTGCTCAGGTGGCAAAGGGAAGTGGTAATTGGATGAAAATGTTCTACCCTCTTGGTAATTAAAAAAAAAAAAAAGGAGTGAAAACAGCTTCCTCTTGAAGTTTCTACTGGGCCCTGAAAGCAAAATATCACCAGAAACAATAACACAAAAATAACACAAAAATGAAGTCTTTCAAAATATTGGTCTGGGATCCTTCAGGTCCCACTCATTGGTCATTTGATTTAGCATGAGCTTTACTAATTCACAGCTTGGACTCCAGAGGCAAAATCCCCCTTCGTGTCCTCCATTAGCACTTCTACCCTGGATTGCACATCCTGCACCCTTAGTATTTCAAGTGGGATTCGTTCTGCAGGGATATATTCCATACAACAATGTGAAAAGGTTATAATTAAGAACAGTTCGACAAGACCTCTTCTAGGGCTTCATGGGGTGAGAAGACCTTTGTGCTTTGGTGTTCTCCAAGATCTGATTTTCAGTTCTTTGGTCTCATTTTGTTGTTCCTTCTGTATCTAATAGCACACAACGAACCATGTCCTAGATACTAACATACTAACCAAGTTAATCAGAGAGATACAGAAGTCAGGTTCCCATTTGATTAATTTTTTAAATAATTTATTTGAAAGAGAGAAAGAGGGAGAGAGCATAAGCGGGGGGAACAGCACAGGCAGAGGGAGAAGCAGACTCCCCCTGAAGAGGGAGCACAATGCATGGACTGTCTCAGGACTCTGGGATCATGACCCAAGCCGAAGGCAGACTTTCAACTAACTGAGCCACCCAGGTGTCCCGCCCATTTGATTAATTTAGAATAAAATATAAAAAGTGTTAAAATATCTGAAATAATGGAACTTGAATTGCCTCCCAGTTCGTAGAAGTACCTGACAAGACTGATTATAACATGGAATTTGAAAAGTGCATGATCTGAACTGCCATGGGCAGAAAGCAAGTTCTATCTTACTTGTCAGTTATTGTGTACCTTAAATGAATTGTAATTATGTTATTTCTTCATATCCTGTTGTAAAAACAAGGGCTATATGTCACAACAAAGTTTTCAGTTTCTTTCCTGACCTGAGAATATGGTCCTCAGAATAGGGATTTAGAAAATGTTGTAGATTGGAACTACATTGTTGACCGAGTCTTCCTTTTCAAATAATCATTTTCATTCATCCAATCTTTTGCCAAACATTTAATGAGCTCCTATTATGTGCCGGATTCTTTACTAAGTTCTAGAAATACAGAGATACACAAGAAACAGTACCTAGACACAAGGATGTTAAGAGCACAGCTTTGACAGAGTGTATGTTAGTCATAAGAAAGTTGAATTAAAATTAATTACAAGACAGGGGTGCCTGGGTGGCTCAACTGGTTACATGTCCAACTCTTGATTTAGGTTCAGGTCATGATCTCAGAGTTGTGGGATTGAGCCCCATTTGGGGCTCCATGCTCAGCAGGGAGTCTGCTCGAGATTCTGTCTCTCCTTCTCCCTCTGCCCCCTCCCCATCTCCTTCTCCCTGCACCTGCTTTCTCTCTCTCTCAAGTAAATAAATAAATCTTTAAAAAAATAATACAAGACTGATGAATGTTATGGTAGGGATAAACAAGGGTTCAAGGTGACCACAGAGAAGGAAGTCAAACTTGGGAAGTCAGGGAAGAATTCTTGAAAGAGGGAACATTTCATTATGCCTAGTAGTTAGGATTATTAGCTAATTATGGAAATGGCTGCTAATTTATTCAACAAGGGAATGCACAAACACTAAAGTAACTCATAGCATTTAAACAAAGAGATAAACTGAAATTTGGGGAAGGAAATCTATCAGAATTACTCCAGCAAATCTCAAAAGCAGGAATTTATGGGACTTGTATCTCTTATGATACTGATAACATGACTTGACTCTGATGACACATCAGTTTTTTGTGTTATTTCATCACTAGATTCAAAAGGCTTTTTGGAACCAGGTGTCTATATCTGCATACATCAGCTATGGCCCAAGGGTAGGGTAATGGAACCTAGAAGTGGCTGATGAAGACCCAACTCAGTATATTTGGTGATTCTCAAGGAAAAAACCTACTATGAGTTGGTAGTCACCCAAAGAGATACCACTATTCCATACCATGGTCTGATTAGTACTCTTCATATTTCTAGTGCAATCAGTGTGAAGTTCAAGTAGCTTTATATGGTTGACAAAGACCTCTCCAAAGTTGGAAGGTCCCTGCTCATTCTTCTGGCCATATTGTACCAGACTGTATTTCATATTGGAATTTAACCCCGCTGTGACAAATGGTATTGAAATCCAATCCAGCTATGACAAATGATTCTCAGCAGGTTTCATGAAAGTAGCCATACTCCTTCTTTACTATAGGCCTTTGTCTGTGCTAAGTTATCACCTTGCACATGCTAAATACTTTCAATTTTTCTTTTTGCTTGGCAGACTTCTCTTATTTTTGGCTCTTAGCTATAAAATCATTTCTAACAAGAAGACTTCATTAACTCCCAAAGAATACTCTTTTGAGTTCCCGTAGTAACCTGTTCTTACTCCCATTGTGTGCTATAATCTATCTCCTGTAATAGAAGTCATCTCTGGCTTGTTTTATACCATATTCCAAAAACCTAACAGAGTACTAGCACATATCATTACTCAACAATTATATATTAAGTTATTAAAGTTAACAGCAGTTTTAGATTCCAAATGTCCATTTATTTGCAATTTTTGTACTTTTCCATAAGTTACGTTTCTTTAAACATTGCCTTGCATCCAAATAATACGGTGCTTGGCATACTTTGATAAATAGTTAAATAAGCACCAATGAGAATAATCTTGTGATATTAGAAAGTGGAGCGCTGTTATGTAAAGTAAAAACTCCATGATTGTAGAGACCTCTTTGTTTGTACATCTCTACTTTCTCTGGGTCTACAATAGTACCTGGCACATAGCAGATGGCTCACATTTTTTACTGAATATGTAAGTGAAACAATTATCATGAATACCAATATGAGATTAATAACCATAAAACTATTCTTTGTGTAAGCAGCTTTAAAAATGACGTAGGTGCTCAGTGTTATTATAATGAACACATGCGGTAACTGTGCTCTGAAACAACAGCCCAGTGATGGGCAGTTTTCAAATTGAGAAGGCAGCAATAGAATTAGATTTATCACTGACACCTGTTTCTCTTCTATGGGTGATAACTTCACACAGAGTAGGAATCATTAAGTATCATTTTATCACCTAAATATTGATGGATGTCCTACAAAAATATTTAGATCATCAATCTATTTTTGCTTCTCATTAAAATAATAACCCCAAATGTTTGTCCTGTTGCCTCTCTTAGGTATATTCGGAAGAGGCGACTGTGAATAACCTCAGATGTACAGAAATGCTAAATTTTTTATTTTATTGGTAGGGAACCCTCTTTCCAAATCCTGCCTCCTCCTTGCCTTTCATTTATTATCAAAGAAGCAAAATATTTCACTTTGCACATGTGCAATTGGCCATTTGAGGAGTAGGTGAATGTCATTTAATTTTCTATGAATGTCCACCTGGCAGGTTAGGCTTTGGTGCACATCAGTCCTGAGATCACATCCTTAAAGTAAGAACAATAATGAGAGAACAAAATTGGCCTTGAGAGCAGCAATCTTAAGATAGTCTTTCCCTTAATATTAGTAGAGGAGAAAAAAACTACGTGTGATTTCTCCAACTGAAATGGCAAGCACAAAGGAAAAGAAAAAAGTGTTCAAAGTGGCAGGGTCTCTGCTTGTTCAAATTCTTAAAATACAGCTTAACACACAATCTCATAAAACACTAAATGAGGGTAAAAAGGAAAAAAGAGTCCTTTTTTTGTATTCCCTCAAGAAAGCACAAAAAGACAGATGGCCCAAATGAGGGGTCCCTGGTCAGATGAGACCTTAATAATCTTCCTTTGCTTTGACAAAGGAAAGTATGTAGTGAACTGTGTGACGACTTTGTTCTCCCAGGAGAAAGCACAACAGTGAGGAGAGAAAGATGCCTAAAAATGGCCACATCTTTGACAACATGTGTTATAATGCTTCGTTTTGTTAAGTAATAAAAGAACAATAAGAATCTTTCCTTTTATACCTTTGTCACATATAAAACCCAAAGACAAAAGTCCAAAATAGTATGATTTCTATTTTTTTTCCTTCTGTTATATAATGAGAGAAGAACAAAGAAACTTGTTTTACTCTGTCTCTGGGAAATGAATAATGGCAAAAACAAAGAGAAAAAGCAGAAACAGCCTGAACCCAAAGAATGTTCAAGTCTCACACAGAACTGTTTGTGGAGTTCCAAGTTCATCCATCAACAGTCATTGAAGATTGACCAGAACTTCAGTCTTGCTCGAGAGTTTGAGCTCCTTTCATCAATAATGCTTAGGGAGTGAGATTCTAGACTGATTAGCATCATCCTTTTAACCATAATCCTCTTCCTGACTGGAAGATAAACCAGTTTCCTCTTTCAAAGATTCAGCACCGATATCACTGTGTACACTTCAGGAAAATCTTGGATAGAAAACTGAATGTCTGCAAATTATGTACCACCCAATGTGAAAATAATTTCTTCTGAATATTCTGGAAGAGAAGTACCAGAGGGATTTATCCATGGCAGGAAGGATGGCATAATGGGTAAATTAAATATTTTGTTTCCAAATCCTGACTCTGACACGTGGCTATGTGGCCTCAAATTATTTAACCTCACTGCATTGCAATTCCCTCAGATAAAAAATTTTAAAAAATCACTTCAGAAGGGTGCTTTCAAGTCTCAATATCAGGTAAATACAGAACACTTAACATAGTTTAGGGCTTTTCTTTACTATATATTATAATATCAAATATTCGTGACATGTGAAGAGACTGAAAATGAACCAGAAGGAAATGGAACACTGAATTCCTTCTTAATTAACATATTCCAGCAGGATAGACCCAAGATCCGCCAGCTTCAGCCTATAGGCCACATCCAGCGCATGCTTGTTTGCACACATGAAGTCCGACTGGAACACAAGTATGCCCACTTACATATGTACTTTCTGCGGCTGCTTTCTGCTTCAGTGGTAGTTATACTGTTGCAACAGAGATGTATGACCCACAAGCTCAGGATCTTTGCTATCTGGCCCTTTACCGAAAAAAGTTTGTGGACTTCTGGCTTGAGAAAGAGAAAAGAGAGATTAGAAAAACTCAAGGAACTTTCCAGGGTTGCAAAAAAAAAAAAAAAAAAAAAAAGGAAACTCAAAATGTGTATATTTCTAGCACTAGTATATTCAACTTGCTCTGAAACTAATACTTGTTTAATGTATCCATCTTTGAAGATGTTTCCCAGTCAGTAATATAGATGGGAATGGAATATACACGTTTTAGTTCACTTTGAAAGACTTTAAGAAATGCAAGCCATACCTACACTCTTTCCTCAGTAAGTTGAAAAAGCATCTTGACTAGGGCCAACCATTTTTATACTCCCTCAACATTTTTCCCCCATAATTTTTATTTATAATCGCCTTTCTTTGTAACTGTTGTTTCAAAACTACAGCTGATGTCTGATGGAAAAGTGTTATTTCTACTGGTGGAAGAACCATAATTAACCACTATTTAGTTCAAAACATTTATGTTCGAAGGAAGCAGCTGAGGCTCAGAGAGGTGATGCTAAGTTGCCCACATAGCTGATAAGCATTGGAGCTAAGAGGAGAATCCAGTGTCTGGGCTTTTGCTCCAGTGATCCCTTCAAGACACTACCTTCTTCTCCAATCTGACCCACCTCTGTTCTAATCCCAAGATTGGTATTCATATATTAACTATCATTTGCATTTTTTTCAATATCTGTCCCTATCCTCCTAATCTCAGCTTAAATAAGCACTACCTGAAGAAAAAAATCATCAACTATATTCCCCTACCAAGTTTAAAATTTTACTGTTGTAATTTGGGAGAAAGTTGTGCACACAGGTCCACCTCCACTTTGTGTTCTCCTACCTCTCATGCTCTTACAATGGATTTTCCATGGCCACACCTCTTCCAATGTGATTTTCTGGCTTGTCACCAATGCCTACCAGTCAACCTATTCTGTTATGTCCTTGATATCTTCTCCTAGCTCTGCTACCCAGTGATAGCTGGCTTCTTGTACCCTCCCTTCTTTTTTTTTTTAATTTTCACTCTATTCCTCTGAAGATGTTTTCTCGTGGCTCTTCTTATTCCAACCTTTTGCCTTCTACTCTCTTCCACCGTCTTCTCTACAGTTGTCTCATTTACTTATTTATTATTTTTAGATAGAGAGTGCACCCACAAGTTGGGGGGAGGGGCAAAGGGAGAGGGAGAGGATCTGAAGCAGTTTCCAACCGGGCATGGAGCCTAATGTGGGAATCGATCTCATGACCCTGAGATCATGACCTCAGCTGAAATCAAGAGTCGGACACTTCGGGGTGCCTGGGTGGCTCAGTCGTTAAGCTTCTACCTTCAGCTCAGGTCATGATCCCAGTGTTCTGGGATCGAGCCCCGCGTCGGGCTCCCTGCTCAGCGGGAAGCCTGCTTCTCCCTCTCCCACTCCCCCTGCTTGTGTCCCCTCTCTCGCTGCCTCGCTCTCTGTCAAATAAATAAATAAAATCTTGAAAAAAAAAAGAGTCAGACACTTATGTGACTGAGCCACCCAGGTGCCCCTGCAGTCTTTTTATTTCATGTGTCCCAAATTCGATCTGCTCTCAGAATTCCTACTACCCTTTACTTTTTTGAAGATGTTATTTATTTATATTAGAGAGAGAGCATGAGCAGAAGGGGCAGAGGGAGAAAGACTCAAGCAGACTCCACACTGAGTATGGAGCCCAACAAGGGGCTCAGTCCCAGGACTCTGAGATCATGAGCTGAGCCAAAACAAGAGTCAGATGCTTAAACAACTGCACCACCCAGGCACACTTACCCTTTATTGATATTATATCCAACATATAAGAATGTGGTTCTAGTCCTAAATCATGGATATGTCCAGACAGAATGACGACAAAGGTTTCAGACAAACATCCCAATCAAGTCTTAACAAAATGTCTTTTCTTATCTCTCTTATATCATTGACTAAATAAATAGCATTACTACCATCCCTAGAGTCCTTGATTTTTGATATTTCTCTTTCCCTTCCTAATTCCCTTTCTCCCTTCCTAACTTCCTACTTCCCTCTCGTCTTATACATATCTTATTTTGTTGCAACATTATGTGGATTCTCATCCATGTTATATTTCCTTCTTCATTCAGTTCTCTTTTTTTTCCCTACTATTATCACCTCCATGATCCAGACATCGACACTTTCCTTTTAAATTGGTGGATGAAGGAATCAGAATAATCCTGTACCTTCAATATCAGGAGGAAGATGGGGTCATCTGACAGAAAGTATTCAGTAAATTGCACCATTGATTCTGTTGTTGCTCAGAGAAAAGCATTCTCAGATAATGTGAAGCTCTGATAGAAGAAGGGACCAGAAGGATCCTATTAACATTCATACCAGGATTATGAGTTCACAAAGACTTCAACCAAAATCATATTAATAAGTAGATTTACATCTGTAATATGAGTATAGGTAGTATGTTTTTCCACTGCATTTTGTTTGCACTCACTATATGCCAAATACCGCTCTGAGTAATTTACACATGTAAATTCATTTAATTCCCCAAACTACCTATGAGTTCAGTACCATTATTATTCACATTTGGCAGATGAGAAAAAAAACTACACAAAGAGCTCGATCAAAGAACTTGTAAGTGGTAGGGTATAGATGCCTAGGCTTTTAACTATCAACTACAATGCCAATCTAGAAATGTGTATCATTTTTGGAAGAAAATTATTACTTATGCTATATAACCAATAGATTTTTACTCATTCATCATATAACCATACTTTTTTTCATTCAAAACCTAGTCAGTGATGGGCTGTATACAGCCTGGGGATCCATTGGTGTAAGACAGACATGTCTTTACCCTCATGGATCTGGCTGATGGGTCAGATGTAAGATAAAGGGCATAAGGGAAAGAGGAAATGCTAGGGGATTCTTAGAAATTTTGTTTGAGCAAGTGGGTTGATGATGACATTTTTTTTTTTTTTTATTGGCAGGAGGAGGGAGATCAGAGTCTTATCTAGCTATTTTCAGGGCTCAATTAATTTGGCAAGACTGGAAGCTGTTGTTGTTGCTTTTTGGTTTGTTGGTTTGCTTTCATCAGGAGGCACATGATGTCTGGGATTTCTCTTGTGGATAATTTGAGAGCAACATTGCTCATTCATTCCCTCACTTCTCAAAGTTTTTAGAGAGTTCTACTTTTTGCAACATCTCTGTTAAGCCCTGAAGATAAAACTATGAGTCAAAGAGTTACTGACCTGAAGAGATTCACAATCATTAATATATTTTCATTGTTTCAGTCACCAATTGCATAAATGTTCTGCCAATATTAATTGAATGGTAACCATCTTCCAAAAGATGTAGGAAAAAACATGCGTGCTTTCTAAAAAAAATTAGAGAAAGATCTACATTGATAGAAAATCTCAGTATCATCAGGAACACTTCTTATAATGTCTTTTTTAACCTTGTGGTATTGAAGTGATTTTCAAATTCTTATTCTGTGTTTTTTAAAAGAGTTGTTATGTAGTTTGAGTACAGAGATTCGTTCTCATCTAGATGCAGTGCTTTTTTTTTTCTTATTGATTCTTTTTATTTTTTTTTCTTCCCTTCTAAGATGGAAGTTGTCTTAACAATCCTTCTGAGGCTTACAAAAGAAAAGTAGCACAAGCAGAGAGAGTTTAGATGTTCTCTTCCTAAGAAACAGGGATTTTGTAATGAGAGCACATAACACAGAGTATCCCTGAAGGCAGAAGAATAAGAGCTTAGCTTTCCAACTCTGCATGTGAAATGATTCACTAATTAGTAGTCCTAAATGTTAGAGGAAGAGAGATGGAGGAATAAAATCCATTTATACGGTGTTTTGTGTATGATGGAAGTGCTGAATGAAACTTTGCTTCTTCATGGAAAATACCACTCAGTAAAAACCTGGTCCTATAAACGGTTACTTAAGCGGGTTCCTGCAGCTGCAGACTGATTAAAACCCAGCAGGTAAAGCTATAATAAACAAATGCCACCTGCTGCTGGAACAGGTGTTTGTGTCCTCATTTAGCAACCAAAGTAAATGAGAGGATGCGGAGGGGTTAAGGAGACCATTGCCTGGATTACCAGGAGCCTGGCATTCTGCGATTCATTGCCCTTTGTCCTTGAACTTGATGCTGGGGGTTTTGATTTGGCAGTTGATGATGCCTCCAGGATTAAACCTCGATATAATTAAGAAGACCTATATCTTCTCCTGGTAGGATTCCCCACACTCAGCGTCTGGATTTTTTCCCCCTCTGTTTTATTTTTGACCTGTCTTCACCCTGCACTATGTAGAAATCAATTACAGGACACAAATTATTGAGGAGAATTTCCTTCACCTTCTGACAACGAATGAAACGAAACTGCATATGAGATACATTAAAAATGGAATATGGTGAATAGCATCCCACAAAATTTAATAATACTTTTTAAATATCATGGTTTATATAATATTGAACTATTTTCTTCTCTCACTTTCCATCACCCACCCCATCCCTTACCACTTTCATTCCTCACAACTATTCAAACACACTTACTATTTGCTGAAAGGAGAGAAAAATGTTACTATCATTTTTGCAAAGACTTTGGGCCTCTTCTTTTCTCCTTAAATAATGTAAACGCAGAAATCATTTTAGCATGATTATGAGAAAGTATCATTGGAAGACTCAAGGAATCTTGGGGGCAAATAGTTTCCCCAACATATTTTCAGTAGTTGCTTCTTTGTGGTGAGTCTAAGTTATTTCATAGATATTGTTGTAAAATCTAATAAGAAAGTAAATGTGATAAAGTTTTGACTCTTGCAAAGAGCTAAGTGAGTATAAAAGGAAGCTGAATTGTGTATGGTTTCAGCCATAGAAATTAGATACCACATTTTGAAGTAAGTTTTGAGGCACCAGGGACTTGAAAAAGAAGAGAGAGGGGAGGTTTCATGACTCTTAAAACCTCTGGCAGGGGGTTAAGAAAAAAGACCTTATAGGAGACTACTTGGAAAGCTGATTACTTAAGCCCTTGAGATCTAGGATCGCAGTGACGTTATGTGGAACTCCAACTTGGAAAATTGGAAGAGCAAAACACAGCCTGTAGCTGCATTGACAGAAGAGCAAAGAAGTGGATGCTTTGGGCAATTGTCTGCCCTGTCAGGGCAGACAATGTGGAACGCTTACCTTTGACCTGATTTAGACGATGATCAATACACAGAAGGCATAATGAGACTCAAACTTTTTATCTGAGAACTTTACAGAGGGATGTTTCAGTTAAAGTTACACTGGGTTGTTGCTAAAAGGTCCTGAACCCTACACTTGCAGAGGCTTAACAAAATAGAATTTTATTTCCTCTCATATAAATTCCAAACAGGTAGGAAGGGACCTGGCTTTTTCCGTTGAAGTCATTTAGGGATCCAAGTCCTTCTACTGCATGGCTACTCTAGACATTTAGATTCCTCCCCATTCAGCCGGCTGCTGGGAAAGGCACCTCTTTTTTAACCCACTTTGATCTGAAAGTGATATATGCTGGATCTTTTCAGATCCCAGGGCCCCACATAGTTGCAAGAGGAATGCCCCAAATGTAGCCTCTGGTTAAGGTGCTGCTTTGAAGGAACAACTTTACACTATTAAAAGGGAGCATGCCTCTAAGGTGCTTGGCTATTGGTCTCTTAATAACAAAGCATAAATCAGAGGGATTTCTAGGTGCTTCGTGTCCATGAATATGTAAAGGATCATTCAGAAAGAGAGTTCCTCAATCTTTTTAAGAGAATGGACACGCAGGGGCGCATGGGTGGCCCAGCGGTTAAGCATCTGCCTTCGGCTCAGGGCGTGATCCCGGCATTATGGGATCGAGCCCCACATCGGGCTCCTCCGCCAGGAGCCTGCTTCTTCCTCTCCCACTCCCCCTGCTTGTGTTCCCTCTCTCGCTGGCTGTCTCTATCTCTGTCAAATAAATAAATTAAATCTTAAAAAAAAAAAAGAGAGAGAGAAAGGACATGCAAAAAGTCCTCCAATTGGGAATGTGAATGAATTTCCAAGGAATTCAATACAACACCATTGAAAGAAAGTGTTAGCATTAAAAGTTTTTTCATACGAAAGTAAGCATTTAGGTCAGTGCCTGTGTACCATTCTTTTCCTACTCCCTAAACACTTCTCCTTTTCTATTTCCCTCATCCTCAAGCTCAGCCGCTACACTATTGGAGTTAGAAGAAGTTGGTCACAAAATGTAAAAGAGAAAGAAAGAAAAGTGGGGAGAGAAAAGAAGCCTACTCTCCTCTCACTGACATAGACCTATAGCCTTCTCAGGATAAATTGAGTAGCTTGCAATACACTTTAGGAATTTATTTTATTATCAGTATACACTGGCCTAGGCAGTAGTTACTACCCAGAGAGAATTTGATTACTTGAAATCGGAAAATAAATAAATAAAAAACAATCAGTAACATGGGAAAACCCTGCCCCAGAGAATGCATTTAAGGGGTAGTGAAAAAAATATCGATTTGTGATTATATTCCATGAATTGGGCTTGTTCAGTCAGAGCATGGCATAAATAAGAGATGTTATATTGATCATATGGGACAAAACATTTTGCAGGTATATGAAGTTAAAGGTCCTAGTTGATCAGTTTTCTTGTTAGGTAAGTACTGATTTCCTTACCCCTGGTATTTTTTAATGGCATATCACTATTTCTGAACACATTTTTCTTCCTTTGTACAAAGTTAGCATTATTTAATCATTGGTGATTTACGATCTTGGAGAGTTTCAGGATCGCTCTAAATTAATACGATCAGAGAAGAAATAGGACATATTAGAAAAACTAGCTCTGTTCTTAGGCTTCTCATAACACTTTACTTCTTCTTTTCCAGGTAGAGTTGATCAATCTTTCTTGCCTTTATCTCTAACTTCTAAATATCTGCTCCTGATGTTGGACTTGAGTGTTTTGAAGGCAGTGATCTTCAAATTCCCTTTATCTTCAACAATACTTGATATGTGGAAGGTCCGATAAATAGACTCAGTGGTTTGAAAAAAAGAAGATGACAGTTAAGGTTTTATAATAAATCCCTGAAATTATCTCTTTTTTTCCTTTAATGAATTAATTTTTCTCCTAAAAGTAGAACACAGAAAAAAAATCAGTTAATTGAGGCTTTTGGATTTCAAGTTCCTTTTAATCAAAGTTTTAATGAATATAGATATAAAATATAGATGAAAAATTTGACAAGATAGCTCTCTTGATATCATAATGAAGGTTAATATGTTGAAAAATCCCTATAGTAGATACCATATGGGAGATATATCACAAAACTGTTCCCTACGTAATTCAGAATTCTGTTTCTTTCTCTTCTACATGGCAATTCCAGGGGGACAAGTGCACCACTACAGAGTTGAATAATCCCAAGGAAAAGATCGGTTCAGTAAGGAGAGATATTTCCAATGGGGTATTGAGGCTTAGAACAAATCAGCACACTTGAAGCTTGGTGGTGGTTTAGCCCTGTGCTCAGAAGAACTTTCTTGGTGTACTTAGACTTCTCTTCCAACCCTTAAAGTCTATGATGTCATTGCCTTCAAAATCAAATTATGAAAGACTCACATTTCCAATATGAGAAAGTCGTCTCTTTTAACAAATTATGTTGTTATTAACCCATTACCTGTGTCTTATTATTAGATTTTCCATTAAAGGAAAATTAAGATTTCTGATACTTTAGAAAGAAGTCAGTATGAAAGAGACTCCAAGCTTAACATCTGTTGCCTTTGCCAACCTAACTGATTATCTTAGGGAAGCAGGTTGTACGGAGTGACAAAGTATGATTTGAAAGTAGAAGCGTATTATCAAGGTGTTAAATTAACTATGAAGTAATCTTAGTGCTTCTAAATGTTCAGAGTCCTTCTGTTACATGTGAAAAGAAAGCGAATGCAATATGCTCAATATTTTTTCTACATTCTTCTTTTGTCTTTGGAGGTCACCAAAATTTTTTTCTGCTTGCCAATTTCTTTCCTATTAGGTAGCACGTCAGAATAACTGCCTTGTCGAATTCCTTTGATGCTGGACATTTATGACATGCTGGACTTACAGGGCTTGAGGCTGTTTCCAGCACATTCTCTAATTATGTTTAAATAGGAACTTGCTCTCATAAAATAGCGAATCTGGATTTTTAGAGCAGAACAGTTAAAACAGCACTGATGCAAATCCAAGAAGAGTGAGGTTAAACTTGGAGCCAGTTCAGCCAAGTAAAACACTGCAACAGAAAAGCAATGAATTCTTCCATATTTTCCAGGGGGCATATTTCAGGGCTTCCATATTTTTGGCCTCCCTTAAATACTTCTTTCCTTTAACATGTGCGCAATTCATCACTGGCCAGTACCCTTTCAAACAGACAACCTCAGCAGTTTAAATGCAAGACTTATTGAGCTTTGTTGTTCTTGTTCAGTGATGTAAGACACAAAATTTGACATTTGCCATCCTTCTCCTTACAACCGATACCAAAATCCAGGTTTGTCTGTGACTCCCTATTTTATTGTTTTTTGGGGGGGAGGTTATAAATATGTGGTACAATATAACCAAAAGAAAATTACTATCATGAAACAACATCAGTGGGGTGGCAGGGGGGGAGTAAGGAGACATGAACTTTAGTTTGAATTCTTTCCCTAACGTATGGCATGCATTTAGGCAAGTCACCTAAACTTGTTTGAACCTCAGTTTTACTATTCCTAAAACGAGAACTTAGGTTGACTTGTTCCTCCGCCCCCACTGACAACTGTTTTATTACTAGTAGTATTAGTATTCTAACACCACCATAGATTTCTGCTTAATTTATTTTATTGAAGTATAACTTTATACAGTAAAAGTGCCCAAATCTTCAGTGTACAGCTCACTGAATTTTTAATATGCACGGACCCCTGTAACTACCACTCAGATCAAAGTATAGATTTCCAGCCACAGTGGGTTCCCTGGTTTCCCCACTGAGTCCATATTTCTTACTGTTCTCTTAACTTCTGACACCATAGCTTAGTTTTACCTGCTTTTGAACTTTATGTAAATGGAATCAGTCAGTAAGTCCTTTTTTGTGTGTCTGGCTTCTTTTGTTCAACAACATATCTGTGAAAATCATCCACACTCTGATGAGTGGTAATACTTTGTTCTTGTTCACTGAGGTGTTATATCCCATTGTGTGAATATACCATCTGAGCTGTTTTCAGATTTTCACTATCATAAGGCTGCTGGTAACATTTTTTAGTATATTTTGGTGAAATAAGGAATAATTTTTTAGTAGAGGGTCATATATAACTAGAAACAGAATTACTGAATCATAGGTTAATCATAGGTTCAACTTTAGCAAATACTTACTTGTACTTGTACTGTTACTTACCTTAGATTTTTATTTAAATTATTGTTTTTAAATTTTAACAAATGTGTGATTGTATAATGGTTAATAGGGTATTTTAAAAAATATTTAAGCACTTTTACTTAAAATATATATATTTAATATCCATGAAATCACAGGTTTGAGGTGGTAATTATATTTTTTCTAATTTTTAATATAATAAATATAAAATTATTACAATACAACATATCCATCTGTCTAGAACTTTAAATAGTGTCGTATTAACCACATTTGTTCTAGATGATATGTTCCTAGGTCACTTTTCTGAGAACTTTTAACTTACAAGAGATTTCTCCTATATAATCAATATTTTCATTAAAATCAAAGGAAATTCTAAATAGTTGTGATTTTACAGCTGAAGTTTTGTGTTTTTTTTCTTCTTTAAAGAAAACATTTCTAAAATACTTATGTCCAACACTGTCATGACTTAATGAGACAGCCAGTTTGGGGATATCTATAATTACAATGTAACTCTTATACAGGTTTTCCGTCTAGTATTAGCTAAAGGTCTATGTCAGTCATATATGACTCCATGGCAACAGTGCAGAACAGGTGGTCACAGAACTGGGATTCTTAACGTCCAATGAAAGGACAGACCCTTGAAGTAATAGAGGCCTGGTAACTACTTCACATTCAGAAGCCAGGAGGCCACAATTGACCAGCAAAACCAGAGGGACAGGTAAAGGGTCTTGACCCACAGGGGGGTGAGGTGATGTCATCCCTAGGACAAAATAGATAGACAATCAGTACTCCTTAATACGTATAACAGGAAGGAAGGAAGGAAGGAAGGAAGGAAGGAAGGAAGGAAGGAAGGAAGAAAGGAAGGAAGGAAAGAAGGAAGGAAGTAAGGGAAAGGAAAGAAAGGGGGAGGGAAGGGAGGGAGAGGAGGGAGAGAGGGAGGAAAGGAAGGGTAGAGGGAGGAGAGAGGAGGAGCTAGAAAAGGCAAGGATGTAAGATCAGGAGGTGGAGAACTTCCTCTGCCCCCAATAAAAAGAAGTCACAGTCTCTTGTTAGTTTCTAAAACTGAGTCCATTTTTTGATCTATAACTCTATAACTGAAGAGTAGGTAAGTCTGTAAGAGGAAAAACCTTGCCACAGGTCCTTTTACAAAACTATCTATGGCCATTTACTCTGGTGAGTATACACTATGGAAAAGAGAGTTTGAGGGTTATTGGGCACAAAGTCTGATACCTTTACAGATTCAAAACATCTCTGCAACCCTCCATTTGTGTGGGAGCTTAAGAGTGCCATTTAACACATGAGGTTCTAGCTGAAGTCTCATTTATAATGTACCTGGTGGATACATGGACTCACCCCCTGGCTATTTTTTCAGTCTCTGAGTGCACATTAAAATCAATACACTTGGATAGTCCCCACATTGGGTCTCTGGCTTGTTTGTAAAAGTTATCATATTGAGAAAGGGAAAGGGAAGTTTTCAAATTAGTCCCTCCACTTCAACCACAATAGTAAACCTAAAACCATTTTGTATTCTAAGGGATGGGAACAACAGATATTAGTGCCACCACTAGAGAACTCAAATATTACCAAAGTGATGGTCCTCAGAGTATTTTTATTTAATTTGCCTATCTGACCTCGACAGACCCAGGCTGGGTCTGAGAGAATGATAGTAGAGGACTACAGGCTCAACCAAGTAGTGGTCTCAGTCACAACTGTTGTGCTAGATGCGGGGTGAGTGCTAGAGACGATTCACAAGGTGTCAGGAACATAGTAGGTGGCCACTGATTTGTAAACTATGTCTTCAGCTCCAGTCACCAAACAGGTTGCATTCATGTGGGACAGACAGTGTTTACTCAGAACTCTCAACGCTCCTGCCCACTTTTATCATATAGTCTGAAGAGATCTGGATCTCCTGGGTACCTCAGAAACCATGACACTGACCCAGGATGGCAGTCAGTTTACCTGTACTGGGCAGAACGAGAAAGAGGCAGATAGTGTGAAGGAGACCTTGATAAGACACAAGTGTTTCTGAGGGTGGGAGAGTAACAGTACGAAGATTCAGGAACCTGACTGTCCTGGCACCAATGACATTTCTGGGGGTGCTCTGGTCAGTGGTGTTCTCTCCAAAGTATAAGACAAATTACTGCATAATGCATGTCCCAGCACTGACAAGCAAGCATGGCACCTGTTAGGCCTTCACTGGTTCTGAAGAAATCACATTCTACTTCTAGTAATACAGTTTCAGTCCATGTACTTGGTGACATGGCAATTTTGGCTCAAGGACTCTGTCAGCCTTGACAAAACATTTTCAGAACTGCATGGCTTTCAAAGATCATCTTTTCTTCATTTTCCCCCACTTTCTTAAGAGAAAAAAACTGAATCATGGTCTGAAGATTCTTCCATCCTCCTCAGAAACTCTCCTCATTTGCCTTCACAGGCTGTTCCCTTAATAAATCCCGTGTGTACCTAACCTCATCTTGGAATGAGCTTCTTGGAGGACACAGACTAATTAGTGTGTGTTTTCAAGCACATCCTCAGCCATCACATATAATTTGGGGGAAAACTTTATATTCATCATTGCATATGAGTTTATCAGCTTTAATTTTTTGGATGTGTTTTTGTGTTGTAGACATATAGTAATAAAAACCAAATAGTAGCTTCTAAACCAGCCAAAGTACCATGAAGAGAAGAGGGCAGAGTGGATATAGAGCAGAAGATGAATGACTCCTAACTATTTTAGGCTGTATCATTGGCAGACTATTGCAATTTTAATAAGGTAATTTTGTTTTAAAACTTTGTTTATTAGTGCAGCATTCTCTAAAGTAAACAATTTTCTTCTTTTACATGATAGATAAAAATGGATGTAAAATGATTTATTTTGAAAAATACCTGCAGACATTTATTTGGTTTTAAGTGTCATCCACTTGCCTTTGAATATTTCCATTATTTGTCCAGTGCCTGAGAGGATATGTACCTTTCTATTTTCTTATCATTTTGACTCAGATTCAATATTTTCAAAGCAGTTGGTTTGGTGTTGAGGGTTAGGCTTTAGTCACAGAACAATACCAAGACTGCTTGTTCACAGAGTTTTGAGCCCAAAAGGCTTTTCTCCTTGGTTAGGGTAATTTTGTCATCAGCACATTCTTTCGTATCACAATTCAGAGTATATAGTATATATTTTGGGGATCTATTTAATGATAGATAAATTATAGATTAGATTAACTAGATAGATAGCTAATGCATGAATACACAGTATCTCATTTGAAAATACCCATAACTTACAGAACATTACAGAGAGTCTTATGCCCAAATATGCCCAACGTGTCAAAGCCTTTTTGTTTTAGTTCAGATTCACTGTTATTTTGATTACAGATTTTTGAGACTTCATACACATTATATTTCTATTCTTCATACAAAGCAGATAAAAAGACTTAAGAAATCCACCATCAGGTAAAGGTGGATATCTACTCTCCTTTTTTCCCCCAACACTCTACAGAAAATTCTCTTGGTTTTTCCTCGGTGCAGAGACAGCTTCCTTCCTCTTCCTGCTTCTTGTACCCTTTTCCAGGAAAGAAAGAGAGACTGAGAAAAGAAACATTTGTAGCTTAACCCAGGGAGCATTTGTCTTCAGAACAAAGGTTTTCTCGGCTCATTCTGATGGTAAATATACCACAATACAATCTATCCTTGAAAGGGAGGCCTTCGAGAGTCGAGCTGTGCTGGTCCGGGCACATGCTTGTGTATCTAATTGAACAAGTGCTTTCAGAGAATCTGTTTAGTCACAGTGCGGAGAGGTGTCACCAAGGGAGGATTTTCAGAAACAAAGATGAAATTTTAAACTCTGATTTCTGCAGCTATCTTTCCAGTGGTTTTGGAGTTGAGCAAGAGACAGAGGAATTACATATTGATAATTTTAAGCCCAACTCTAAAAACCTGATGGTACAGCAGCCGCGTCACGACAATGAGGCAACAAGAATGGGAACAAATCAAATGCAATTAAGCTGGTAAAAGTGAAAGACAGAAGGAACCTGGATGACAGATAGAACACTGAGTCACTGAAACAACGACAGTAATCGCCTCACTCCAATTTCCACATTTTTCACATTTTATGACAAAAGTAAACATTCTCTTTACTATTAGTTAGGTTTTCTATTACTTTAAGTCGAAAGCAATAGGTACACATAAAGAGTGTTTGGACTTTCAAGACAAGTTTATATTTATTCATTGATTCATTCATTCATTCAATGATTTTACATATTTTACGTTACTTTATTCTATTTTACATAAATTACTTTGGAATATTCTTATTGATTTTGTGTCTCTTTTTACTAGAGTGGAACATTATTTTCTGTTGTGCCACAGTGCTTAGAACACTGTCTGGTATAAAGTGGGTGCCTAATAATCATTAGTGAGTGAATAAGTAATATATTATTAAGTAAATTATCTGCTATCAACTAGGCATACAAGGAAAACATGAGGTAAGATATGGGAAAGCTCGTAAATATAAATGATGTATTTTAGTTGTGGATAAAAAGAATGAATCTGGTACAATATAAGGAACAGAGTTTTCCTCTTCATGAGTCATTGATTAGAAAATACTCTTATGTCATCTTCATGGGTATCAGACTTCTCTATTTTAATGACTTTCTGAAAGATAATTGAAATACAGCAGATAATTAATAATAATTGATCAGTTTGGGAAGATACATATGCTGTGAAACCTTCACAACAATCAGGAACGCAAATTTTTCTATTACCCCAAGAAATTCTTTTCTTTTTTTTTTTTTTTGAAGCAAACTCTTTACTTTTATTTGATAACATCTTTATCACTTCCTCATTACAAAATAATTTCATGGTAATTATCTGGATAATTGCATAAGAGCTCCATTTTTTTTGACTATGTGAACAATAACATACCCAAGGAAGTTCTTTATGTTTTTTTCTAATCCCTTTCCTTCCTCCATCTGTATCTGCACGTAAAAACGAAATTGCTTTCAGTCATTCTAAATGAGTTTGCATTTTCTCTAAATGTATATAAATGGTTTATATAGCATGCATTCCTTTTTGCCTGACTTCTTTTCCTCAGCAAAATAATTTTAAGATTCATCTGTGTTGCTGTGTATCACTAGTTATTTGTTAATTGCTAAATAGCAGCCCGTTGTAAGAATATATTATAATTTGTGGACAATTGGGTTATTTATAGTTTTGAGCTATTGCAAATGAAGTTGCTATAAATGTTTTTGCATACTCTGTGCTTGGTTCAGATATATGCTTTTGTTTCTCTTGGCTAAATATCTATGAGTCAATTGTCTCAGTCATAGGGTAGGATGTGTTCAAGTTGTGAGAAACCATCAAAGATTTTCCAATGTAGTTGTACATTTTCACCCTCCCTTTAGCAGTATGAGAGGGTTCATTGTCCCCCACCCTTGTCCACACCTGTTATGTTCTGGATTTTGAACTTTTGAACCATTTTAATAGGTATGAAGTAGTATCTCACTGTGGTTTTACTTTGGATTTCTTTGATGGGCAATGCTTTCAATCATCTTTTCATGTTCTCACTGGCTATTTGTATTCTTCTTTTATGAAGAATCTGATAGGGGCGTCTGGGTGGCTCAGTTGTTAAGCATCTGCCTTCGGCTCAGGGCGTGATCCCGGGGTCCTGGGATCGAGCCCCGCATCTGGCTCCCTGCTCCTCTGAGAGCCTGCTTCTTCCTCTCCCACTCCCCCTGCTTGTGTTCCCTCTCTCGCTGGCTGTCTCCCTCTCTGTCAAATAAATAAATAAATAAATAAATAAATAAATAAATAAATAAATAAAATCTTAAAATAAAGAATCTAATAAAATATTTATTTGTTTTTACTACATTGTATGTCTTTGTATTGAATTATGAAAGCTATTTATATATGCTGTATACAAGTTCTTTGTTGTATATGTGTTATGAATATTTTCTCCCTCACTCTGTCTTATCTTTATTTTCTTAGTGGTGTGTTTTAAAGAGCAAAAGATTTTAATTTTGCTGAGATCCATTTTTTTTCTTGTATGATTTTTGCTCTTTTTTTATTCTAAGAAATATCTGCCTACTTTAAGATTGCAAAGTGTCTATGGCCATACCTCCCCGAACACGCTTGATCTTGTCTTAAGGTGATAAACATTTCTCCCTATGTTTTGTTGTAGAGTTTAATGCCTTAGGTAGTAGGTTTTATATTTAGGTATGATACATTTTGAGTTCATTGTTTTGCATAGTATGGTATAAAAATTAATGTTTATGTTTTTTGTTTTTTTTATAAATGCCAATTCGATCTAGTTATATTAATAAAAGAGATCTTCTTTTCCTCCCCTTAATTGTCTTTGAATCATTGTCAAAAACCTCTGTTCTGTCCAGTGAGCTATATTATTGCTATGCTTTTGCCAATGCCTGTCTTAAATGTGGTAGCTTTATAGTAAGTCACGAAATCAAGTACTAGAAGTCCAACATTATTCTTTTTAAATTTACCTTGGTAAATCTAAGTGCTTTCTCAAATTTTAGAATCATCTTATCACTTTCTACAAAAAAACATCTTGATGTAATTTTGATTGGTATGAGTTGAATTTATAATAGATCAGTTTGGAAGAATTGTTATCATAATAATAGTAAGTCTTTTGCTCAGTGAACTTGATACATGGAGTCATTTATCTATTCTTTAATTTCTTTTAGAAATGTTTGTAATTTTCAGAAAAGTGATCTTGGATTTGTTTTTGTGGAATTTTTTCCTAGGTATTTTACATTTCTGATATTGCCAAAAGTAAGATTTTTTAAAATATCATTTCCAATTGTTTTATGTGGGTATATTAATATTTAATTGATCATTTTATATTAGCCTTCTATATTCTGACCTTGTTAAATTTAATATTGAGTTCTAGTGCCTGTTTTGTGGTCTCTGGAATTTCGTATGTATGCAAATCTGTACATAGAGAGTTTTCTTTCCTCCTTTCTGGTCTTTATGATTTTTTTCTTGCCTTATTGCCATGATTGGAGTCCCCAGTGAAATGTTGAATAAGAAGTAGTGAAGTAGCTATCTTGCCTTGTATTTCATTTCAAAGAAGAAATTCATATTCCATTTATATTAATTTAACAAATTCAGAAAAATCATTGATGTGTGCATTGAAAAATACATGTAGGAATTATTTATAATGAAATGTTTTTAATGAGAAAAATATTTAAATGGCTCAAATATAATCAACCAGATAATGGATATATATAATACATATTTAGCAATTAAACTGAATTGAATTGAACTATATGAATCGAGTAGATGAACTAACAATAGTTTGAATGGGGAAAAAATCAAGTCACAGAAGACTACCTTAGCATGATATCATTTACAAAAAGATCAAAACCAGGTGAAACTGAACAGCAGAATTTTAAGGACTAAGTATATAATGGTAAAATCTTGTTTTTTTTTAATCAAGGGAATGATAAACACAGATTTAACGGTTGTGGCTACACCTGAGAGGTACAAAGGGAAATGTGATGAGAAAAATATACATAGGGTTTTTTTTTAAGATTTTCTTTTTTTAAAGTAATCTCTACACCCAACCAGGGGCTCTAACTCACAAACCCAAGATCAAGAATCACGTGCTCTACCAACTAAGCCAGCCAGGCGCCCCTACATAAGGATTTTTAATTATTAATAGTGCTTTATTTGGCAAGTTTGATGGTGGGTACATGTGTAGTTTTTTGTTGTTATTATTTGTGATTAACAGTTTATTCAAAAAAATAGTTGTTAACCATTTGGTAAGTAGTCGAATGTGACTTCTAGATCTGATACCTAACGGGTGTCTTGGTAGCATTTATGTATCATGAAAGCCAATTAATTCATGGTCTTAAGTCTAAAAATAAGCTTTCTAACAAAATTTCTAACTCTTAATATGATTAATTTCTATGTAGGATAGCCTTAACAAAAATCTTTTGTGTGTTTAAATGACACTTACACATGCGGGTATGCATTTAAATGTCAAAAATGTTCATGACCAAACACCTTCTAAGAATATAGTACTATTTACATAGTTATAATTAGGTGATAAACAAAACAAAAAATGACTGAAAAACGTAAAAGATGTACTTGTTTTCTCTTCAAGGTGGACAAATGGGTTCTTGGGCTTCATATGATAAACACGCTTGTGAATAAATCTTTGAAGTTGACCAATAGCAAAATACAAAATCACATTAATCCATATATGTTATGGAAATTGAATGCAGCAACCTGAATCCTCTAACATGGGATAATTATAAGTACACTTTAAGGTACAAAGTTTCTCACATCTTACAGGCGTGGACCTCCTGTGTACTACTTTGCGCAGCTGTGGTGCTGAAGTTAAAAATAAATGCTGCAAACAACTTCTTTGAATTTGAGTTTGAAAAAAAAATCACAGTTATTTTAGTGCCTGTATATTTAAAGGAACAAAATTAACAATGGCTTTAAAATGTTAAACAGGCAAACAAAAAAGTGATCCACACCTTGCTTAAAAGGTATGAAAATAAAAGAGACACAAAACAAAGACTGAGGTAACTCAGTTGATTACTGGCAAGTTGCTGAGTCCTATGGGTAGTGTACCTGGTGAGATTACCATCCCCACATGCCCAAGCCTACCAGGGGTCCAACACGTCCTAGATATCCAATCCATAGTTCTCCCCATTCCTGCATGGGTTCCCACATACTTGTCTAGAAGATTCTCCACATTCACAAAACTCGACCTAAATATATATCTTGTGATGCCTCATGTCTAAGCTAATAAACACTATAACATGAGGAATGAAGACCTCCAGTTTTATTTTTATTTTATTTTATTTTATTTTATTTTTTTAAGATTTTATTTATTTATGTGACAGAGAGACAGCCAGTGAGAGAGGGAACAGAGCAGGGGGAGTGGGAGAGGAAGAAGCAGGCTCCCAGCGGAGGAGCCCCATGTGGGACTCGATCCCGGAACGCCAGGATCACGCCCTGAGCCGAAGGCAGACGCCCAACGACTGCGCTACCCAGGCGCCCCGAAGACCTCCAGTTTTAAAGCATACATTTCAAGAATATGTTCCTCAAGATGATTCAGTAAAACAGTGATTGCCAACTTCCAATAAGAAAGATAGAGTGTCCAGGTATATTGATTTGAGTACCAGATATTTACAAATTTTTGTTATGTAACTGTTTTCTCCTCTAAGAGATTAATTTACAACCAATGAGTTTGGATGAAGAGTTATATTTTCTCAAAGTAAACAAAAATGTAAATATCTGTTTAATATTCAGAGAGAACAGAAATGTATGCTCAGCTACTGCAACATCCATTCTCACCACACATAGGAGAAAGCTGACACTATGTGGAATTTAGTGATGTACCAAAGGTTCAAAACAAGTTGAGAAACCAGCTCTGGGTATTATGCCTCTTACATAATAAACCCTTTTGATTTACAGTATAAAAAGAAAGAAATTATGGAAGAAGTAGATAACTAGAAATAGAGAAGTACCTGGTATCACCTTTTGCCTTCTGCTTTTTTATCCTTTTAAACATAGTTTCTAAAATTGTTACTCCTTACTATTTCTATTCACATAAAAATCAGTTATCCCATCCAATATACTCTTTTATAATAACTTAGTGAAAAAAATCCATACCCATACAATTATTTCTAATGTCCTAGGGAATTTTATTTTTAAAACTTATTTTAAATTATAAAAAAGGAAAAGCACTTATATTTCTGTCGTATATAGTAGATTAGAAAATAGTTTTGTACTTTGGAGACTTAACAATATAAGTACATACAGAGAGACAATACTTCAAAATTGGGTATTGTTTCAGTGAGGCTTTGACAGCCCATTTTCTTAGTATTTTCATTTGTAATGAACCTTACTGAAGGGACAATGGTGTGTGGGGGGGGAAGCATCTTAGAAATGTTATTTGCCTTTCTACAATTATCTCTTTAAAAAAGTAACATTGTGCCTTAAGCGAAGGATTTTACAAATTAAAATTTTTGACTCTACTTTCATAGAACAATGCAGAGCTTTGACAGGTTCTCAAATTGCAACTATAACAATTATTTGATCTAACAATAATTGTGTTTTTTTGATAAAAAGGACAAAAATTTGCCTCCACGATGTTTGGGGTAAAGAAAAATGTATGAAATGTTTTATGCATTTATTGCTTAAATCCCTCAGTATTCTTATCAATAAGGCGTTCCTCAGTTTGTCAGTATAGAGTGTGTAAGGTTTTCACTGTGTCCTGAGAATTCCATTTAAAAGTCTGTATATTGAAATCCGTATTATGTCTTTTTGTTTTAGTACCATAGGAACATATAGTATTATTCATCATTATCTGATATATTTTCTTATAACAATTTATGTGATTCTTCTTCCTCTGCAGGTTTCCCAAATTTATTGAAGGAATTCTTCAATTCAATTTTATCTTCTTCCTTACTTTTCTGAATCTGAACTTTCAACACTTGGCATTATTGTTCCATAGACTCACTACACTTACCTATTTAATTCTTGCTTTCCCACCTAAAAAGCTTATTGCCTTATTGCTGTAAAATGCTTTATTGTTATTTTATGTCCGGGGTTAATATTTTCATTCTGACATCAGGTAGGGTTTTAAATAACCATTGAGTTACAAGTTAGCAGAAGTGATTTATGCTCTTAACTGCTTTCTATAGGTCAAACATGATATGCTCTACTATTATTTTTTCCTGTAAAATGTATGTCTTAGGCTGGGTTGCCACTGGCTATCAGAATCTGAGCCAAGAGTTTATTTCATAGGTGTCCCAGAGAGAGAATTTGGAGATGGGGAACAGTAAAACAAGCATGAGGAAATACTGTGGTGTGCTCTCCAGTTGGTTAAACAGGAGGCCACTGAGGCTCAGTCTTGCTTGGTCTTTTGAGGATCTGTCTAGATGTGCCTTAGAATGATCCACAGAGACATGGGAAAGGAGAGAATTTATCTTTGACCCCTATCAACTGTGTTCAAGGATTGCTACATAGAATGCCTCACACTTTCAAGACAAACATGATTGAGTGCTGGATAGGTTATGGCAGAAGTCCAGAGAATGGAAGGAAAGATGCATGGAGTAGTGAGTCAAGGGACTGTCAGTTACAACTGTGAGAAGCTGCTTGCTTAAGCAAGAGATGATGTAAAACGTGAGCTGAGATGATGTGACATGGGGTACAAGTGATGTCTGAGTCCAGAGGTATAAATAATTCATATTGCCATGTAATGAATATAACAAAATGCATTATCAAAACAATTCCATATTAAAGCAAATGTAAGACGACTCTGAAGGAGGGAGAGAAGACAGATGGCTAAAGATTTTGAGACTGAAGGAATAATTTGATTGTGAGTTTCCTGGGTTTGCTTTTTGCCTTGTGTGTCTCCAACATGGAGCTGAAAAAACTAGCAACCCAGAAGTATCAATGGACATAGATGATAAAGCCCCACAAAAGCCTTCCCTCTCTAGCCAAAGGACCAGGAAATATGCAACCAAGTAAGACTGGAAACTTTAAGGCAGAAACTTCTCTATTGAAGTCAGACATCACAGAAAAGAAATTGTGGCCCCATATAAGTCAGGTAGCAAAGACTGAGGGGGAGCTTAGTTTTTCATACTCTCCAAGCTATAATGAACCCTCCTCCCTACTTCCACCTTGGTGTTAGTGAAGACCACATGGGCAAACCTAGATTTCAATCCTAGCTGGAGGTAATGAGGTACCTTCTACCTTAGCCACTATAGTTCTCAGGGGAGGATGAAGACTTTCACAACCTCCAGTAGTAATGAGGCAACATGGCGGAGAACAGTAAAGAAGTATTCTTGCCATTCTAGGGAGATTATCGGTGTAGCCCTACAGGGGAGCAAGAATCTCCACATTGACTCAACAATAGTAAGGTCACCCCTTCATTAGGTGTGAATGAGGGAAAGTGGGTAAAATGGACTGTTATCTCCTCCTGGAAATAATAAGGTGGAACCTCCCCTTCTTCTGCCAACTCAATGTCAGAGTATGCTATCTAATACGGAAGATTTAAATGGGATCCAGATTCTATTAACATAAAACTCAAAGTGATCAGGTTTCAATGAAACTCACTCATCATACCAAGAACCAGATAAAACTCAAATTGAATGAATCAGTAGATGCCAACACAGAAATGACAGAGACATTAGAATTATCTGACAGAGCTTTTAAAGTAGTCATCATTAAAATGCTTTGATGGGCAAGTACTTGAAACAAATGAAAACAAAAACAAAGTCAAAAAAGAAATAGAAATTATATATAAGAACCAAATAGAAATTTTAGAAAAGGAAAATAGAAGAGTAGAAATGAAAAAAAAAAAAAAAAAGAATAAGTTCAACAGCAGAATGAATAGGGTTTCAGGGACCTTTGGGGCTATGATAAAAGTGGAAACATTTACATAGTAAGAGTCCTGGAAGGAGAGGGAAAAAAAGGTGCATGTAAGAAATACTTAAAGAGGTAATGGCAAAAGCTTCCCAAGTTTGGCAAAAAACATAAACCTACAGATTCAACAAAAGCAAATTTGAAAAAGTTAAACTCAAAGAAGATAGATAGTAAAGCTTCTGAAAATTAAGACCAAAACAAACAAACCACCTTAAAAGTAGTAAGAGAAAAAAAATCCTTATCTGTAGGTAAATAAATAAATAAATAAATAAATAAATAAATAAATAAATAATAGAAATTAAATGGCATCAGAAACTACCAGAAACTACAGAGAACATAGTTTTTTGGAGAATAAAAATGAAGTGACACATAATTTTTCCAGCATGCGGGGGGGGGGGGGGACGGAGGGAACTTAGAAAAAGATTGTCAACCCAGAATTCTACACCAAGCAAAAATATCTTTCAAGAATGAAGGGAAAAATCAAGAAATTAACACATTAGGACAAACTAAGAGAATGTATTGCAAACAGAAGTCCTCTAAAAGAATAGCTACAGAAAATTCTCTAACCTTTTGGAAAAGAAAAGAAGGAAAGAGAGAAAGGGAGAGAGGAAGAGAGAGAAAACTTGAAGTATCAGAAATATTAGTAAGGCAGAAAAAAGAACACGAGAGGCAAAAGTTGGGGGTACATATAATAGATTTTCTTTTTCTCAAGTTTTATAAATTACATTTAACATTGAAACAAAAATTAGGACACTGATGTGGTTCTAAGTGTGTGTACATAGAGGAAATACTTAACACAACTATATTATAAACAGGGGAAGATAAATTTAAGTAAATGGAGGTAAGATTTATATATTCACTCAAACTGGTGAAATTACAGTATCAGTACACTTTGATAATTTATTCATATGTAATGTAATTACATATTACATTACACATATTACATATTATATACTTTATATTATAATAAATACATATGTATTATATATAAATACATATGTATGTATAATACCTATAAAAACCACTAAAAAAGCTATACAAAGAAACACATGTAAAAAATCCACAGTTAGGGGCTCTTGAGTGGCTCAGTCACTTAAGCTGCAGCTCTTGAATTTTGCTCGGATCATGATCTCCAGATCCTGGGATGGAGCCCCACATCAGCCTTGGTGCTAAGGGGGGAGTCTGCTAGAAGATTCTCTCTCTACCTCCCCCTCTGCCCTTCCTCCCGCCACTCACAAGCTCGCTCTCTCTCTCTGAAAGAAATAAATCTTTCAAAAAATAAAAAAGTCTACATATAGAGGCAGCTGCTGCAGATGCCGACAGAGCCAGCAGGCTTGCAGAGCTCGACAGCGGTGTGGGATCTGCCTCTCATGAGTGGCCCACAGTGGCAGTGGCACCATGAATGGGGGCACCCCTTACATAGACAGCAAGATGAGCCTTATCTCCAAGATGGGGATCTGCTCCGAGGGCATCCTCTGCACCATTGACGTTGAGAACTCCACGGTAGCCCTTGCCAAACTTCGGTCCTTTTGTCCAGAAGACAGACCAATAATTCATCGAATACCACCTCCAGATGAAGTCTTTGAATACATCATGTTACACGGGAGTGATACTAAAGACCTCACTGTTTGTGAGCCACCTAAACCACAATGTTCTTCACCCGGGACCCAGCTATCATCTAGTTTCCACTAGGCTCATCTACTCCAGGCAGTGGGTTCCTATGGACCTTCCTGCAAGATGTCAACATACAGTCAATTCAGTCGAAGTTCATTAGTCGGGCAGCAGTTTGGTGCTATTGGTGTTGCTGGAAGCTCTTTGACATCCTTTGGAACAGAAACATCAAATAGTGGTAGCCTATTCCAAAGTAGCACGGTTCGTTCTGCCTTTACGTAGGATGCAAGATTTATAAAAACACAGCTATCTCAAGGTTGTTCAAGCCCTCAGCTAAACCCTTTGAGAAAAACCCCAACCATGAAACAAGCAGTAGAGACCACCTCTGCTCACTTACCTGCTCCAGCACCTGACGGGATAAGGATCCCTATGTCAATCAGGCCTTTACCATCTACCAGCCAAAAGGCAACAGAGAATCAAGAGCACAGGTGAGCTGAAGTACACAAAGTTTCAAGACCAGAAAATGAGCAACTCAAAAATAACAAAGTAACAAACAAAGAGTTCCAGGTGCTCTTTTGGCTCTAAGAAGAGAGCGTGAGGGTCATCGAGGCAGCAGGGGCTGATGTGGTGTTCAAGATGGTCCAATGAAATTTGAGGAACACTGTGACCTTGAAAGTGTGGACGCACATTTTAACGAGGAGGAAATTGACAGTTTTCTAATAAGCTTATATTCCAAGTCAATAAACTTGAGAAGCAGGAGAACCCTATAGATAGTGAAGCTAAAGGAGACTCAGAAGTTGATACCAAAACAGTGAGGAAATGCAGATGAAGAGATTCTCTTGGACTTCATTGCTATTATTACAAAAACAAATCCTTATTTGATAATATTTCTTGTGATGGTAATAGAGAACAGAGACCAACTGGGGCTAAAGAAAGAAGAGTACATGCCGAGACATTTGGAATTACACTTTGTCCAAACCATGGCTGTGGGGGGTACAGAGGCAGAGGAGGTCTTGATTTCTGTGGTGGCCAAAGGCATGGTGGTGACAGAGGTGGTACCTTCATCACCCCTGGAGGATTTCATGGTGGGCTCAGAGGAGGTCCTGGGGGGCAAGAAGTTTGCAGATTTTGATACAGGAAAGACAACGAAGTTGTTGCATCATGGACAAACAAGTCTTTGAAAATAGGCGAATTTCTAGCTCTTCATGGTCCTGAGAATTGGTTTCAGTCTTTGGGAAGAATGAAGTGAATCTGCTGTATATTTGTCACCAGTACTGGGTGTTTGTTTGTTTTTCTGCTTAACTTCAAAGATACAGTGCAGTTACTTTCGAGGAGAGGATGTTTAGGCTCATCTTAAAAAATGAACATTAAATACATTTGGAATAGCAGAAGGTTAAGTAATTTCTTATGTAAAATTAAACTACAACAGTACTTCAGTGGGACTTAGAAGTATTTTTTCATCACTGAAGGGATTTTTCTTTTTTTAAAAATTTTTTATTATGTTATGTTAATGACCATACAGTACATCATTAGTTTTTAATGTACTGTTCCATGATTCATTGTTTGTGTATAACGCCCAGTACTCCATGCAATACGTGCCCTCCTTAATACCCATCACCAGATTAGCCCATCCCCCACCCCCCTCCCCTCTGAAACCCTCAGTTTGTTTCCCAGAGTCCATAGTCTCTCGTGGTTCATTCCCCCTTCTGTTTACTGCCCCCCTTCATTTTCCCTTCCTTCTCCTACCAATCTCCCTGCTATTCCTTATGTTCCACAAATGAGTGAAACCATATGATAATTGTCTTTCTCTGCTTGACTTATTTCGCTTAGCATAATCTCCTCCAGTCCCGTCCATATTGCTGCAAATGTTGGATAATCGTTCTTTCTGATGACTGAGTAATATTCCATTGTGTATACGGACCACATCTTCTTTATCCATTCGTCCAAAGGGCATCTTGGCTCCCTCCACAGTTTAGCTATTGTGGACAATGCTGCTATGAACATTGGGGTGCATATGGCCCTTCTCTTCACTACGTCTGTATCTTTGGGGTAAATACCCAGTAGTGCAATTGCTGGGTCATAAGGTAGCTCTATTTTTAACTTTTTGTGGAACCTCCACACTGTTTTCCAAAGTGGCTGTACCAACTTGCTTTGAAAGGATTTTTCTTATCACTAAATTGTATTTTGTAATTTTAAGTTACCCGCAGATAGGGCCATGATACTGTGTTTTGAGCCACAGAAGGTTGTGTGTGCATGTGTGTGTCTGTATCTTCCTTCCTTCCTTCCTTCCTTCCTTCCTTCCTTCCTTCCTTCCTTCCTTCCTTCCTTCCCTCCTTCCTTTCTTCTTCCCTCCATCCTTCTTTCTTTCTCACTCTCTCCTTCCTTCCCTCTCATTCTCTTTTTCTTCCTTCCTTTCTTTCTTTCTTTCTTTCTTTCTTTCTTTCTTTCTTTCTTTCTTTCTTTCTTTCTTTCCTTCTTTCTTTCTGGAAATCCTGTAATATCCCTGTTGAGGTAGGTTATTTCATCAATTAATTAGGGTGCTGGATTGTAGAGAATTTTATCAGTCAACTATGTACACACAGTGAAATACTCTTCCTTGAGCAAAGACAACATTTATATAGCTGTAAAATTCCACTATATTCCATTGCCAAAGAAACATTAAGAACTTTGTATAGCTGTATAAAAAGTGACTAATTTTTTAAAAGAATAAACGTTTTAAAGTCAGCAAACATACTGTGTCCTTGCAGATGTGAATGTCTGAGGAGCAGAGCTATGGGTGGTGGGTCTTTATTAATGGCTTACCAGACTTGAGATTTTTTAAATTTTTATTTATTTTTTAATGTTTGGAACATAAATGAAGATTTGATACATTCTTCCATTATCTGAAAAGGATAAATTACCCACACTCATTGTAAGAACTTTATTTTATAGCAAATGGCATATGACAGGATTGGTCCAAATAATATTTTCAGTATATGAATGTAAGTAATCATAGATAAGAATGTACTTAGCTGTATCTTCAAATAAGGGCTCTCCTCTTTTTTAAAGACAATAAAACTGGGCATCAATTAAGCTGTTAAAAAAAAAATCCACAGATAAATCAAAGTAGAATTTTAAAAACAACTTTTCAAATAACTCACAAGAATGCAGGCATAACAAAACAGAGAAACAAACAAACAGAAAATAGAGAACAAAGAGAAAAAAAATAAAATTCCGGACTTTAGCTCTGCATTATTTTTATATTGTTGCTGTACCCAATTACCACAAGCATAGTGGCTTAAAACAACACAAATTTTTTTATCTTAGAATTCTGAGGGCCAGGGATCCAAAGTCATTCTCACCAGGATAAAGTCAAGGTATCAGCTTGGCTGGTTCCTTCCAGAAGCTCCAAGAGAGAATCTATTTCTTTGCCTTTCCTGCATTTCTTGGCTTGTGGCCCCATCCTTGCCATGGCATTACTTCATCTTCTACTTCCATCATCACATCTCTTTCTTACTCTGACCAACCTGCCTCCAAGTGTTAAAGATCTTTTTGACTATATTAGGCCCACTTGAGTAATGCAGGGTAAATTTGTCACCTCGATATCCTTAATTTAATCACATTGCAAAATTCCTTTTGCTACTTAAGGTAGTATATTCACAGGTCTGAGTCATTACGGTGTGGGTGTCCTTGGATGGGCATTATTTTTCTACCATAACCCTAGCATATCAATAATCATGTTAATATAAATGCTTAAAATATTTCAGTTAATAGAGAAAGTCAGAGTCAATTAAAAAAAGAGAGAGAGAGAGAGAGCAGGGACTCTGGGTGGCTCAGTCAGTTAAGCATTTGCCTTTGGCTTTGGTCCTGATCTTGGAGTCCTAGGATCAAGCTTGCATCTGGCTCCCTGCTAAGTGGGGAATCTGCTTCTCCCTCTGACCTTCCCCCTACTTGTGCTCTCCCTCTCTCTCTCTCTCTCAAATAAATAAAATCCTTTAAAAAATAAATTTTAAAAAAGCAAGCATTGTGTATCTAAATGCTCTCTGCAAGAGATTAATTTCAAGTATAACAAAATAGGCAGTTTGGAAATAGAAGTTGAAAAAATGTATATTATAGAAACATTAAAGGAAACAGGAATGGTTACATCAGGTAGAATAGATTTCAGATTAAAGACAGTTACCAGAGACAGGAGGATTTTATAATAAAACAGGGTAATCCCACCAATAAGACACAGCAAACCTGCAGAAGATGTGAAGCCAAAACTGATGGAACTGAAAGGAGAAACAGAAAAATTCACAGTTACATTTAGAAAACTTAACATCCCTCTATCAGTAATTGATAGAATAACTAAGCAAAATCAGCCAGGATATACAGGAACTTAAGAGCTCCATCAACTGCTATATAATCAAGAACATCCCACCCAACAACTGCAGAATATACATTATCTTCAATTGCTCCTGAAAAATGTAGCAAAATAAACCATATTTTGTGCCATAAAACAAACCCAAAAAAAAAATGTAAAGGATTTATATCAGTGTGTTCTCCAATCACAATGATATCACTGAAAAGCAATAATGGGGAAAAGGGGAATATCCAAACACTTAGAACAAAACCGTACACTACTAAATACTCCATATGGTAAAGAGGAAGTCTCAAAGGGAAATAAAAAAATGCACAGTAATACTAAAGAAAATAAACATACATCATATCATAATACAGCTAAATTAGCACCGAGAGAAATTTATAGCAATTTCAAAAGGCATGCATTAAAAAGAGGTAAAGTCTCAGATCAATAGTCTAAACTCCTAGCTCAGGAACTAGAAATAGAGAAAAATAAACTCAAACCAAACAGAATAAAAAAAATAATAAAGAGCAGAAATTATTAAAATTGAAAACAGGAAAATAGTTCAGAAAGTTTCTAAACTACATTCTCATGTATATTAAACAAATAATTTGAGAAGCTCTTACACTGTTTAGAAAAATAAATTCATAATTTGAACACCCCCTTCCAAAAAAACAAACAAAAATCCTTCCAGGCATAGCTGGTTTCACTAAAGATTTCTATATAGTCTTACACAATCTTTCCCAGTCTCTTCCAGAAAACTGAAGTGGATAGGACATTTAATTAATTTTATGAGGTACTATTAGCCTGATACTGAAATCAGATAAAGATAGTACAAACTCAAAAAAAAAAAAAAAAAAAAGAAAAAGAGAGAGAGAGAGAAGAAGAAGAAGAAGAAAACTATAGGCTAATATCCTTCATGAATAAAGACCCAAAACTCCTTTAAAAATCTTAGCAAGTAGAACTCGCCAGCATACAAAAAAAGAATTACATATGATGATAAAGTGGAGTTTATTTCTAGTATGTTGGAGGATGTTAAGACTTGTTCAATATTTGAAAATCAATTAATGTAATCCATCAAATTAACAGGGAAAAAGGAAAAATTGCATGACCCTATCAATCAATACAGTAAAAGCATTTGCAACATTTAACATCCATTGATAAATAGAACTCTCAGAAAAATTGAGGTGAAGGGGAAATTTCTCAAACTACTAAAGATTAGATCCACAATCAACGTTATCCTCAATGGTGAATGCTTTCTCCCTATGATCAGGACTAAGGGAAAGAGGTCCATCTCATCACTACTATTTTACACAGTGATAAATGTTCTGTCCAGTTTACTAAGGCAAGGAAAGAAAATGAGAGACATACATTTCATTAAAGAAGAAATACGACCATCATTTGCAGATGACATAATTGTCTAGGTAGGCTTACCCTAGGAATCTATAGAAATCCCTGTAGAACTAATAAGTGAGTTCTGGAAGTTTGACACAAGATCAATGTACAAAAGTTGATTGTATTTCAACAATATAGCAATAAGCATCTAGACATTAAAATTAAAACTGCAATATCATAAATAATTGTTGCACAAAACGAAGCACTTAGGTGGAAATCCAACAAAATATGTACAGGAGTTGTATGCTAAAAACTACGAAGCACTAACAAAAGAAAAAAAAAATAAGTAAATGGGCACATGTGCCGAATGTCAGAGATTTTGTCCATCAGTTAGTTCCCTATGGAAAATAGCCCATAAGGTTTTTAACTTCTACAATTAATTACTTATAGTTTATAAATCTGTTTATTTCTTATTGTTCACTAATTTCATTATATAAAATATATTTTAATTTTTTTAAATTAACAATACATAAATGTACATTCTTTTTTTTAGGTCATCGATAAATGTACATTCTTGTTTCATATAGTCAAAACAATAGGGAAGTATATATAGCCAACTTGATTTTTCCCATTTCATTCTTTCTCACAATCCAGTATCCCTCCTGAAATTAATGACTTAAAATACAGTCTTTATCTTTCTGGCGTTTTTTGTTTTTTGTTTGTTTTTCTACATTAGATAAACCTTCAGGTTGTCAGTTTTGAAAACAAATGGTGTCTCTCGTTGCCAGGATGACATTCCTGGCATAATTTGTTAACAATACAATAGAGTAAAGCATGGACGCCCATTAAAAACGACAGACCATAAACACCTGGAACACATATAACAGGGCATATGAGCTGAATATCGGTCCCATGTGTTACCATTTTGAACCTTTTCAAATACCACAATATTAGATCTTCTTTGCGTGTCGTGTATTCTTCCATTATTATGTTAGCCTTAAAAATTCCCTCTAACCTCTTGTGATTAAACCATAATTCCCGGGGCACCTGGGTGGCTCAGTTGGTTAAACATCCGACTCTGGATTTCCCCTCAGGTCATGATCTTGGGGTCCAGGGTTTGAGCCCCATGCTGGGCTCCCGCTCAGCAGGGAGTCTGCTTGAGGATTTCTCTTCCTCTGCTCCTCCCCTTGCTCTCTCTCTCTCTCTCTCTCAAATAAATGAATAAATCTTTTTTTAAAAATTTAAAAAATAAAACATAATTACAAAAATTTTGCATTCTCCAGAACTGGACTGACTAATTTGTACATTAGTCCATTGTGGGGTCATCTTTGACTCAGCTAATCAACTTTTCCTCACAGATACCATCCATAGCAGAGAGAGATCCCTGATTTTATTGTTTTCTTTCCCTATTGATATGGCTTTCTCAGCAGGTCTCATTTAATTCCAATACTATTTTCCCATTGCTTCTAAGATGCTTCAGTTCTTCAATAAATTAAGCTCTCCTAAAATCTGGAAAAAAGAACAAAAGAAAGGCTACCTAGGACCAGGCTAGACTTTATAGTCCTAACCTGTCTTAAATGTCCTCTCAAGTTGACCGGAAGCTTAGAATGACTTGCAGTAAAGGGGTTTATCCTGCGATTAAATAGGCAGTGATCAAAATATCAGATCTATTTTGCAAAAGCAATCCTCAGACCCATTAAAATAGCCTTCAGGGCCTGGATTAAACTAGTCCTATAACACGTTCTATTTAAATAAATAGCTTGCTTAATCAAATAATAGCTCCCCTAAAGAGCTCACTCAGTGAATGAACCTTTTCCTCTTAGGATTCTTTTCACTGCACCCAGATGTAATTTCTTTGCAAACTGCCTCTGGCAATATTTTTTTTGTCTTAATGTACAGATTTGATTTTTTTATATTCAGTCTTCATGGTCTTCAGTGATTCCTAACTGAAGGGGTTTTCATTGAGAAATATTTTACACCATGGAAATCAACTGTCCTCTCTCCCTGACCTAATCTACCAGATCCATCATTGAAATGAAATAGTATCATGGCATACCCAGTTTCAGTCAACAGCAAAATTGATCAAGTATCTCCCATTCCTTAAATTATTGTTGATTGACTATTAACTATTTCAGGCTAGGGGCTATTCAACTAAGCATCCTCATGGAGCAAACTTACCAAATAGTGCTATTGGCCACTACACTGCTATTTGCCTGCAAAACTGGTTAAGTCAAACCTCCCAGGACAATCTCCAACACTTCAAATTCTGCAATGAGAACATCTGCTCCAGAGCAGAGTGTTGGTTTGTTTTTGTTGTTTTCTTTGTTTTTAATCACAATGTCCTCACATTTGCATAGATTTCACCCATTAACAACCTTCTGGAGTTTCTGTTTCCCAAATCATAAAATAGTACCAATCCTTTATATTTTACAGTGTTGCTACACAGATTCATTTTGCCTAAAATAGTGCCTCCCACTTGGGAAATATTTAATGTATGTTGACCCTTTCTCCCTATTCATCTATTTGTTCTCTCCTTTCCTGCCCTCACCTTCTCCCCCCTTCTCTCCTCCTAATAAGCGAGGCGTCATTTTTCTTCCTCCTACTTTCGAATCTGTATTTTCAGCCAAATTTACAAGATAAAATGATGTAAGAATATTGGTTAGCTGTGATGATATTATATACGTAAGCTGTTCAGCCAACCGCCCGTCAGTTAATAGTTGCTCAGTAAATACTATGTCGTCACAAAGAAAGAATCAAATTCATTAAAGCTTTGGGTATTGCTGCTGTGATTGTGACAGTTATCATTACTGTTGCACGGAGGGGATTCTTATAATTTTATTTTGTTTCTGTTTTTAATCTAAGGGAGCATTTTTGCGTCATTCTCTTTACAAGAACTTACTCATGAAGTCTGTTTACTTGGTACCACAATATTTGATAAATTACTCATGAGTGTTCTTTTCTTTTCTTTTTTCCATTATTGCTACTAGCATTGGAAATAATCATTTAAGTGCATTTCTTACATTTTTATTGGATAATATGTTCTAGGAATTATACCACAGACATTGCATATACTGCTATGCTTAATTCCTCAAAAGTTTTATTAAAATAGAAGCCGTAACCTAAAGAGGTTAAATATTTTATCTAAAATTACATACTTAATGAGTGGCAAACCAGAATTCCCATGCCAGTCCTGTCATCCTCAACTAACCCTTGTGACAACTCTGTGACATCATCTATATTTTAGTACCTGCGGTAAAGAGTGCTGTCGCTTACTCATTTGCCTCCTTCAACTACCAATTCCCTTTCCCATTTTTCATATTAAATACACAAAGCAATGTATTTAAAATACAAATCTTATCTTGTCCTTTCTATTCTTATCCCCTAAAGTCCGTCCATGGTTCCTCATTTTTTCAGGATAAAGTTCAATCTCCAAATCAATGCTGCGTCTCTTTGTGAAATGTTCTCTATTTACCATCTGCATGTGCCAAATTAAACTATTTGCAGTTTCTTCCCCAAAAATCATGATTCCTCAAGCTGGCTGACATTTGTATTTGTTCCCTCCGTCTGGATCTCTTTTCTATCTCTTATTCCCTACTCATCTTTCAAGACTAAGCCCATCTATCTTCCACTCAAGGAAGTTTTCTTTGATTCATCCAGGCTGAGTGAGGTATCCCATAACTGGTTGCTCTCAGAACACCTGGTGCAAATTTCATTATATGTTATATTTCATATATTATGCATTCTAGCATAAATTCTGCTGTATTATAAGACTTGGTGTATTTGTGTTTCTTATAACAGAGTATGATCTGTTTGAAGGTAGAGTTGTGTTTTATTTTTTTAGCACAATGTCTGTCAAAGAATTGGTGTTTACAAAACAATCAGTTGATTAGAATTGCATGAAATACATGTCTCCTGGAAAAAAACACGGCCATATCAGAACTGTCAATCACGTACTGACTCCGCATGAAAGAGTGCTTAGGGACGTGTTCTCTAGGATTTCTCTGTAAGACTGGAGCCACTCTGATGCTGTGATGTGGGTAGGAAGGCCTGCTTCCATCGATAGCTAGAAGTTTGACGTTCTTGACTCAAGGGTGTCACGGGAAATGGAAAAAATGATATCAAGCTGCAAAATTTTCAGACACAATGAGCCATGACACTGAAACATCAAGAAGACCAAAGGCATCAAAAAAAAAAAATCCTTATAATATCTGAATTTGTCATATGGAACCCAGAAACTACAGAGTAAAATGAACACTATCAGAAAAGATAAAGAGACTTAAATATTTTGTGATATATTCTCCAAATCTATTGTTGTTTCCAGTCTGAATCCCCTCATTGTCTATATATCAAGAATGCAACCCTAAAAACAGTTACCAAGTATTATGATTGTCACATGTTTTGCATATAGTTAAATTAGCTGTCTTCCTTGTCAAGCAAAAGCATCTGGAGGTTGTATTCCCTGAAGTCCCCAGTTCAATTTCTATCCTTTCAGCTGAAGTAAAATGCAACTGTCACTTGATATGGGTGTTGGACGTAATTACGTAAAGTCTACTATAGCAGAGGAATGTCAGATTTCCCTACTCATTCTCATTATTCTGTTCTGGATCCCGTCCAAGTCTCTTAGGGTAATTTTGAGGGGAGTCCAAAAGTGGACATCACATTTCTTTTTAATAGGAAGATGATTTCTGTGACCGAGGTTTACTCTCCTTTCTGTCACTAGGACTTTAATCTGTTTGCAAGGGATGGTGAAGGAGATATTTATAACATCCCACTTTCTGAGATTCTGCATTCAGCTTCTCCATTATAGGACAGATAGCAAGCATACTGTACTTTCTGCAACCTCCGCGAAGCCCTGTTTAACTCACCGTATGAGTTTATATTAATTAATGCAGGAGTAAGAAGGATTGGAAAGTTGGCAGCCCAGCATTTCTGAAGCTTGAAATGCCTTAGTCAGTAAATGCATATCTCAAGTTGGTATATTAGGTTATCAAAGAAGTTTTAAAGACCTGGGGACTGAGAGTAAGCAGAATCCATACCTTGCAAGATTTATACTTGCATGCTAATGTATTCATAGAAGAATTTTGTTCACAAGTTGCTATAGATAATGTTCTCCAGACAGACTATTATTATTATTATTTTCTTGAGACCCTGGTAGATGATTTGTTTAGTTTTGACATAAGTTGGATTATTTGGATTCCACAATCCTACATTTCATATGCAGTGCTGCATCTTCTTAAAACAAACTCAGTAAAGACAGATTTAATACGGATTTGCACCCAGCAGTCTGTCAGCATTCTTGAATATTTTATTATCAGAACTAACAATAATAATGTTCCAAGTCCCAAGTTTATGCCAGTAGCTGAGCTGAAATCACATTTAAGAATGATCCATTCCTTTTTAGGTCAACATTTTAAATGAGAAGAAAGAGGAAAAAACCAAAGCATAGGTCTCCAGACCATGAAATTTGCCAGCCAGTGATTATATAACCTTATAGCAGTTATGGCATGACAGGCACGTGCCTGTCCTAATTGTTTTTGGGAAAATGCTTGTGGGGCACTGAGGTTTTGAATATGAACAGTCTTAAAACATTCACAATCAGTGCTTCTAGAGAGAGTAACTTCCTACTGAAATTAGGTATTGCTGTTTGCAGCAGCGGTTAGAAATAGAATGCACTAAGGTGAATTCTGGAGAACGAACATAATTATTTGATTTTAAGTTTAGTGGGACTGCATGCATACATACTTTGACCATTATAACCAAATTCAAATCAAAGACAGAGATTCTTGTCTTACAAACTCTTGAGAGACCCGTTCTTCAGTCTTGGTTACCAATCTCAATCTTCAATAAAACACCATTGGCACTGGAGAGAGATTCCAGGAAGGCGAGATATTTTAGCCTTTGAGAAAACTGAAAAGACACAAATAAGATAGCAAACACCTTGGAAATGAAGGAATGTAGAAAAATAACATCATTTTCTAAGTGCCATATCCCCTTTCCTGTCTCTTTGCACACTGATTGGTCACTTCTTCAAATAATTTTACAATATTGTTTTGTTTTTCGTATTTAAAATATAAAGATGATGTAGATTTTTCTTCTCAGAGTTGATCAAAATTTGATTTTGTATGTGATAACAAAAAGTGGTTAAGTTCCTACTGGCTCTGTAACTATTCTCTTCATGAAACATACACTTTAAAAAATGTTATCAGATTGGGAAAACTTCTATCAAAAAGAACTTCTGTACTGGGCATCTGTGTGCTCAGTCAGTTAAGCAACTGACTCTTGATCTCAACTCAGGTCTTGGTCTCAGGGCCACCAGAGAACTTCGGTACCTATTGGACACATATTGGAACTGAATTTTTCACTTGTTGTTTCACATGTTTGATGATTGGATAATTTTCTGGAGCTTCTGCCTCTGGACATTTCTGACCTTGTGTCTCCTCCACCAGCCATGAACTTTTGGCTGCTACCACAATTACACTTCAAGCCATGAGCTTTTGAATCCCAATATAGGGTGAGTTGGACAGATCAAGGTAGAAGTATTGTTAAGAGGCATGCTCATACTGGAATGGCTAACTGACTATTCATACATGGACCACATAAATATACCCCATTAAATTTAAATTAAACATATCTCCAATTCGACATCTCTTTACTTGAATCAAGTATAAAAGTCCTAAGTCCACTCTGACAACAGATAGTAAAGGCAACTTGGAGTAGAAGAAGACAGTATTCTTAACTGATTTTAGTGAAAATACTAAATTTTGAAGAGTTCATAAGTAAACAGAACCAACTTATTGCTAGGGTCCTTTGAAGGTATTGGAAGGGGTTCATTTAAGTGAGAGCCCTGAAACTGATTAATTTCATTAATTTCACAGTAAACCTATTTCTCTTGCTATGTTTTATTCAGCAATTACTCTGTAGGGTTAAAAGAGAGAAAGAGAGAAATACATTGGTTAAGTTTATAGAGACCTAACATTAAGACCAAATGAAATAAACCTTTTAGGCAAGCTAGCATATTTTGGAATCCTTCAGCAATTTCCATTCATCACTCTGAATTTAAAACCAGAATGCTTTGAAAAGGGGGGTCTGGATAATTCAGTTGGTTAAGCATCAGACTCTTGATTTCGGCTCAGGCCATGATCTCAGCGAGGTGAGATAGAGCCTCCTGTTGGGATTCCTGCTGGGCCCCTCCCCCACCCATGCTCTCATTTGCTTTTGGTCTTTCTTAAAATCTAATTCAGAGATTGACAAACTTTCTATAAAAGGCCAAATCATAAGTTTTCAGGCTTTGCTGGCTGAATGTTCTCTGTTGTAACTACTCAACCCATAGATGAAATGGCTCTGTTCCAATGAAACTTTACTCGTAAAAACAAGCAGGGGACAGACAGGATTTGGCTCATGGGCTGTAGTTTGCTGAGTCCTGTGTAGTTCATTGGATCTGAAATTTTAAACATGACTTTTAAGAACAGCAGATATTACCTATATGTTATGGGCAATTTAAGTATTTTTTCATGGGAATTTTTTACTATTATGTTATTCGCCCAGGCAGTGATTTGAGATCGTAATGTTAGCATATGTCACAACTCCAATGTCTATGGATTATTTAGAATCCTTTGAAGATAGTTAAGTTCTCCAAAAATATTCTGTAGAATTGAAGAGACCCGAGGAAGAGATTAAGTGGTATAAAAATCACTAAGATACCTAATGATTCTATTCCTAAAGCGAAGGTTTCAGAATAAGCAAAAAAGTAAAATCACTTGTCTAAGCAATCTTCCTTTCTCTAAAGATAGTGCAAATTACACGTACTCAAATCTCTTTCTCACATAAGAAAATGCCACTCAGAAAAAGTTTTATTTGTGTTTTGTTTTTCAGACTAACAAACAGGGCTCAGGATAGAGAGGCTTTGGTATTTAGTTAATGCTTTGCACAAATCCAATTGGGTAAAGCATGTATCCCTGTCTACAGAGCTTTGTTTCTCTGTTTTCTGTTTGTTTGTTTTGTTTTGTTTGTTATTCGGTAATGGGATTAGAGTGAGGATATAGCTGCGCTATCTGACCGACTTAAACAGTGAAGCCATGGTAAAGTTTGTGACTTTTTCTATTGCTATAGTTAAAATGCATGCAAGGCACACATCTCCCCTAAAGCCTATAATTATTAAAGAGAAAAAAAATGCTTGGAGTCTATAGAACCTTACATATTCTGGAAGACAAATAAAATGACATTTTGAAAAAAATCTTACTTTTAAGTAATGCAGAAAAAAATTCTCTATTGTTGATTTCTCTGCCCAGAACCACCAGCACAGGATTAAAACAATGATAATAATAACTATGATACTATTCATTCTTTTTATTTATTTATTATTTATTTATTTATTTATTTATTTTACTTCAGCAATCTCTACACCCAACATGGGGCTCAAACTCACAACCCTGAGATCCGGAGTCCCATGCTCTACAGACTGAGCCGTTATATTAATATGTTTTCAACATTGCAAATGCTTACTTGAAACCTGACTGTCCTCAAATGCCAAATAGCAGGTAAAGACAAAACCCAACACCCCTTTCGCTGTATCAGTGATATTTTTACACTTAAAGAAGTCTACTAGTGATTGAATGCACATGAAATTGCTGCATAGTTTATTGTTTTAGCTTGTGATTTTAACAGTAAAATAAATGCCACCTCTTTGAGCATATTTTTGAAGATGTTTAGAGAAGCAATGCTGGGGTAAAAAAAAATTTGTTGAGACTATCAGCAGTCACATATGTGTTAGTCAAGACTGCAGACACTTTAGTGCCTTACACCCCTTTCACCTTTGAGAAGAACAGTTTAAAACATCTATATGGAGCAATTTACCTGGCCAATGAGGAACGCATGCCCTTCACAAACATAATGGAATGCTTGATTTGAGAGGCAGGGCTATCGAAGTGCTGTTCCTCTTGGATTAAAATTTTGGATTAATTCAACATGCTAGGTACAATGTCTATATTTATAGAGACACTTATGGGTAATTTATGGTGTAACATCTTGTTGGGCAAATACATGAAACTGCTTTATGTTGTTTCTGTCATAATAAAAATGTAAAGGTAGGCAATGGTATCTAAAGTTAATTGAACGTGCAAGATCCCTAGCAGAAGACATTGGTGGCAGGAGTCTTGCTTGTGTATTGAAATTATGAAGGGATCTCTGGAAATCCCCTCCTCACACTTCCCACTATACTCCCTCCAAGTATGTTTTTTTTTTTTTAATTGGTTTTTAGTGTTTTCTTGTTGTTGTCATTGTACTGCTAAAAATGTCATCTCTCAAAGTTAGCATTAGGCAGAGAGTGGCTTCCAGAAATGACATTTCAAAACAGCTGGTATATTAGTATTTAGTTTGGATATTTTTTTTCTTTTTAATGCAAAATATCTAAGGCATAGCATTCCCCAAAATGCTTTTGCAAGGCAAAAGATACAGTAAAAAGTTAATAGCAAAATCCCCTCCCTTCTACTAAAAAGTTCTCCTTTCCCAGATATTCAGATGTGTGGATTCTAGAGCCGGGACCATTTCATGTTCAGAAGATGAAAAAAGAAAAAGTGACTAGTGTGAGGAGAAACGCCCCTTATGCTTACATGCCATGTAATCACTGAAACACAGAACTTAAAACGTCCCTCCACTGTGCTAGATTTAAAATTTTGAAACTTAAAAGATATAATCCACATTAGAACGCTTGCCATATTATAGCCGTATAATGTTACAGAAGTTGGTAAAATGTGTTCAGCTCCCCTGAAATTCCTAACAAGCAGGCCCCCTACCCCCTAGAGCTCAACACTTTGAAACAGAAGGGCCTTAGGCCACTGAGAATTCGGAGGGGAAAATGGATTATGCCCCCTCCCCCACCAGAACACCCCCTCCCCCACCAGAACAAGTAATAGAACGCACCTCACAAAGGAACCATCACGAGTGAAATCTAAGTCCTGTGAGCAGATGTAGAACACATCGAGGGAGAGCAGCTACTGTGAAACATCAAAATTTTCCTCCACCACTTTTAACCAGGTGTAGAAACCAAGGCAGCATAATTTCAGTAAACTTTGTATTTTAATTTTTTATTAACTTATTGAATTCCAGGTTCTCAGACAAAGCCACTTCATTAATAATAATAAATTCCTTTATACTAAATGTGGTCTGGATGATCAAAAGGAGTCGGGACCACTAGCAAGTTACAGACGTCAACATCAACCACTCAGTCCAGGTCAGGGCTAACAGTGTCAATGGAATGATACATATTTGAGTTTAATCTTTGAATTTAGCTTGTTGATGAAACTGTTGAAGATCTAAAGCAGATGAAGCTTCTCTTATTTCAAAAAGTAAGAAAAAGATGAGATAATACAAGAAGGAGGTGAAAAGAAGTCTCATGCAGCAACATTTTAACTTCAGAAGTTTATAGGCTTTGTAGTACATTTAAGATGAATACATTTAAAGTGTGTGGGGAATAGGGGACAAGGATATATTGAAACAATACAAAGGAATACAAACAAAGATGCTATAAAGAATATTTATACAGGTATTTGCACAGAATGCATTGCAGTGTAATGCCTCGTAGATACATTTCCAAACGTAAAAGTCAAACTAACAACAGAAACTACTAATGGATAACATTAAGTAGCAGGTCACACTGAATTTCCATTAACTGTTGAAATTAATGTTTTCCAACCATTTACAAGACTGCCATGTTTTTGATCTGCCTTCATTGTATAAACCTCCAAAACACAAAGTAAAACAATAACAACAGCAAAAGGATGAGAAATAATCTCAAGATGATTTTTTTTTAAATAACGGAACTTGTGTGTGTGCTCTCAAATGTGGTGACTTCAATTCACATTGTACTTATTACCATTAAAAACAATTATTATTTCAGTGATCCCACCATGCATGGAACAGGGTTCTAAGAAAGCACTATACTACTAAATTAAAGTCTCTTCTTATTTTGTCTTTTCTTATTATGCTGTTATGTGTTTTAAAAAGCTAACAATTCCTTAATAAATAAAACCTACAAGTAGCAAGGACTCATTTCTGGTTTTGATTTTATTACAAATCTGTAGGTAATAAGTAAGGTTGACTAAAGTTTTAATTTCTCTCCTTATACCTACTAAAGAAAGGTTTAAATGAGGAAAAAAACCCAAACAAACAAAAATAAAAAAAATGACAACAGTGACAAAGCTTCTCAATCCAGGATTTCTTCCTTTTTTTTCAAAAACTCCCTTTAATGAAGCCAATGTAATACTTTTGAAATATTTTTTTCACAAAACTTCTTTTAAAACGTTTTAATTCATTTCCAAATTGAGAATTGCACAGCACAGCTACTAATATTACATTTCTAATTAAAATCCCAGTATATTATTTGTATAACCATGACCTAAATTTCAGCATAGTCTTTACATTTTTAATGAAGAACATACTTTTAGTGTCTGCATCAGAATTGGTTCTGATTTCATTCAAAGCAACTCAAAATGTTTTTGAAAACAATGACCACCACGTACAAAGTTTATTATTTGTAAAGCTAAAATTCAAACCCAAGTTGTGTAGATTCAGAGTAATATTCAAATGGAACAATGGAAAGAAAGGAATTTGTTGACTCTAATCCTTGATTCCGATGTATTCGCAATGTGTGCAAATAAGCATTCTACTTCAGTGGGCTTCAGAGGTAGCAATTTGTCTACCAGGACCAATATACATTCATCTATGTTTTATATATATACTGAGCAGTAGCCAGGGAAGATACTGAGTAATGATAAAGAATAAAGGGGAGACTGCTGATTTCAGGACTCTATGGGTACCTTACTCTGTTTATGCTGCTATAAAGATACTATAAACTAGGTGGGCTTATAAACAACAAATATTTATTTCTCACAGTTTCAGAGACTGGAAATCCTAAGGGCAAGGCACTGGCAAATTTGCTTTCTGATGAAAGCCCATTTTGTGGTTCACAAACAATGCCTTCTCCCTGTGTCCTCCTCACATGGTGGAAGGGTGAGGGGGTGCTCTGGGGTCTTTCTGATAAGGGCACTGATCCTGTCTATGAGGGCTCTGCTCTTACAAACTAACCACCTCTCAAAGGCCGCACTGCCTAATACCACATCAGGCATAAGATTTCAATGTCTGTATTTTAGGTGGACACAAATATTTAGTCCGTAGCCATGGGTACACTAGAATAGTTTATTTGGGAGATGGAGGCTGAGGGTTGAGTCTTTGAGAAGATATGCAAGCAACTATATAGTTATGAGATCAGAGATACTACTTGAAGAACACATGCTATGGCAGTGATTGAGTTAAACAGAAATGTGAGAAATTCTGTGTTTAATACCAACAATGTCTTGGCAGTACTCAGCATTAGAGCTTAGAGCCTAGAACCTGAAACCCTCCCGCATTATTTAGGAACAATTTGGCAGAAGGCCTGCATCTGGCTTTATAGGGCAATCTGGCTATGTTCAGAGAAAAAAAAAGATAAAAAAGATAACTAGGTCCAGTAAAAATCATAAACAATAGCTGAAGAAACTAAATAAGCATAATAAGCAGATTCATTAACCAATATGCCTGAAATTGTATTCTTTCTTTACGAAATATTATGTAGAGCCTGTAAATAACCTGTTTCTACATCTAATTATATTTAAATGCTATGGATTTTGGAATCCACATATGCTACATTTGGCTGCACTGCTTTTACTCATTATTGTGTTGACTCTGAAAGTTTCCAGTCTTGAGTGGAGTGCACAGCAAGAGAAGGCATATAGGCTGGGCCGCTTTCCAAAATCATTAACTCTTCCAGTAAGGGCTTATAAGTTATTAGTTTCTATGAAGCTCCAAGTATCCATTACAGTTTATGTCATACAGAGCCTACAGCAAGCCTCAGAATTAGAGTGAACATCACCACGGTTTTATTCACCTTTTAGGAAATAGCTCTTGATTAATTAGTGAACTCTCGTAGAAATAGAATATCTGACCATGGGAGCCAAGCTGCCCTTGATGGTTGTTATCTCTTTCACTGACCCATCCATTGACCAAACAGCAAGATTCCATCCTTAAGTAAGAATGTGAAGAAGGGGTCTGACTAGGTACTGGAGTTTATGCATATTTCATGAGAACTCATACTGTCATTTGGCCTACGCTGCCACAGTGTTGATCTTCCCTCAATACACCTTCATGACCACACGGAGAGTGTTTTTCACCATTTGAATGAACATTAGGAAAATGGTATCAGTCTGGTTAATAAATGACGTCACGTGCAGCACAGACACTAGCTTTCTGTGTGGCTAATGCCTTGCGTTAGCGTTCAGAGAGATCCTAGAAAGAAACTAGAAACCATAAAAATTTTCATGGACTGAACATCAAGAAGTACATCTTGTTTTTTACTTTGCCAGGAAAAAAAATTGGCATATTAGAATCTAAAGCAATTCATGGATCATTTATAAAAATGCTCAAGGACTTCTAAGAGTAAGAATGAATTACTGGTAATAAGTTTGGGGAAAGATTTTATAAAACTCCTTTCAGAAAGGGCCCAGGGTGTGAAAACACGTGTAGTTTGTACAGATCGGCTCTAACCACCACAGAAGCTCTTACGTATCAAATGCAGGAGGTTGAACTCCTCTGAAAATGCGAGTCAGTAAACCTAATGTTCTCCCAATGAAATTAATAGCAGAAAGGACCATGAAAAGAGGTGGGAGGTATTAATAGCTTCAATGATAATTCTCTCTGTAGCAGGGCTACACTGACTCTCCTGTTGCTAGAGTACACAACTGTTGCTAAGTGCCTACCTTCAGCAGCAAACAACTTGACTCTCCAATATGATCCCAAGGCCGTATAAGGGAAATGAGAGCAATTCTTGCTCAATAGGGTAGAGCGTCTGCCACATGTGTAACAATGCCCTTTGTAATCATCATGACTAATGGCACATGTGCGTTATATCAGACCTCTTCCGACATGGAAGAGAAGTAATTTATCTTTTATGGAATAAATGTTGAATGTTCATTTTACTTGGCATGTCTCTACTAGCACCCCCATCCATGGGCTTAGGAAACAAAACAAAACTTGCATTGTTAAGGTGAAATATAGTCTATGCTATAAATCAGAGACGTGTGTATTAATGAACCCACTGGATGCTTCCTGTTACCTCCACAGAGTGAGAGAAGCTGATGGATGACCTAAGCACACATTTAGGCAGGACTTCAAAAGTCACATATTCCTTGAGAATACAGATTTTGATTATGAAGTGCATTAAAGAATCTCTCCTGCAACTGAAGTAATGGCTGGAGGAAAAGGGAATGTGGAATAGACAACACAGGAGGAACATTATTACGCAAACTTTGGCTGATTCACTAGCCGTAGAATGAGGAAGGTTGTCTCCAACCGACTTCCTTTTTCCTTCCATTTTTCCCAACATTAACTGTGAAAATTGTTGGTGGGGTTAATCTTTAAGATTTTGATTATAGATTGCCACATATAGAGGAAAAGTTCCTCTGGATGCAGATGTTGATGGAAAATTTGTGTGCCCTTCTTTGGGAAGGAGGTAAGTTTAGGTCCCATTACCCCAGAGTTCGTTAGACCAGAGCATATTTTGGGGAATATAAAAGGAAGAATTATGTATATGAATATTTAGATTTCAAAATAGTGAAGTGCAGCATTTACTTGTATTTGTTTTGTTGTTGTTGTTTTTGGTTTTGTTTTGTTTTGTTTTTGTGAGAGCCTCAACCAACTTTTTATTTGTAAGAACTCCCAACTATGCAAATTTGGAGAAACAGAAGATTCTGCCTGCTACTTTAAAAGCTAAATGGGGCCAAAACTTGCTCTCCTGAGCCACTGTGAATTGGTGTGCTGGACTGTGGCCTTGTCTTAGTCAACCAGAGGCTGCTAAGTGATTTTGGATCCAGTATTAGTGACAGAAAGTCTTAGGATATTTCAGAGATGATGTCCAGCAGGGTATCAGTGTCCCTGGAATAAGGGGTTGCCTAAGTGACACACACCCATAACAGAATTCCCCCTCAGACTGTTCCCGTGGTTTTAAAGATGGGTATATTTTTGGCTGCCTGGCTTTACTTGGTTTCTTTCCATAGTCTGACCCTGGTTCTCCAGGCTTCCTTTGCTGATTACTTCCTACTTCCTTTGAGTTACTTAACATCACTGCATTAAGTTTACTTGCTACTCAACCAAAGTCAATCCTGCTTGTTACTAATCCTTCTAAATAAAGATATGATATGTAATATAATCAATGAAGAGTCTGGCATCTGGCAGCATATCATTTCTGCTATAAATGTTAGTGCTTGTTCCATTCTTTTTATTTAATATTGACACTGTGGAAACATTATACAGTCCTGTTGATAACATAGTCAGTTAAGGTAACACTATCTACTCTAACAATGAGAGAAAGCATACAATATATAGATAATGGGTGATATATGATATTTTATTTTTAACTCAGATATAACCTAAAATGGGTGCTTTTAATCCATTTTTCTTTCCCAATTGGTGGTTGAGGGACATCAAATTCTTCCATCTCATGACTCTGCCAATTTCTACACATAGTTTTAAGGGTGCCGAGCTTGTCTACGTAAGCTGGTGGAATAAAGAAGAGCATGGAGTGTCCCACACGCGAAGTTTCCACGAGCCAGGCCTGAAAGTAACACTTATCACTTGTGCTGACATTCCATTTGACGAGCCTTTATGACGTGACCACACATAACGCAAAGAACCCTGGAAAGTGCCATCTACCTGTTTGCCTGAAAGGAAGAAGAATGAATTTGACGAAGAGCTAACGTGTCTCTGCTAGAAATAATAATCATCCTTTTTATATCTTCTCAGAGCCAGTAATGTACCAAGCACTTTATATAAATAATTGAACTCATTAAATTATCACAACAAAGAGTAGACTTTTTCTTTTTTACTTTATACGTGATATCATTTAGATTTTGATAATTTAATTTGTCTAAGGTTTTTATAGCTTCACATCAGGACTGGAATATGTATGCAGATGGTTCTGCCTGAAAACGTACGCTCATTACATCAGAATATATGTCCTGTTCAGTTTCATCAAAGCTATTACATTGATCACATCAAACATATTTTAAAAACAAAACCATAGTTGAATCAGCATTATTGTTGAACTAAATCTTTTTACTGGTAGTCACATGGCCAAGAACTCAAATAATATGTTTCTTCCTGAGCTTTATAGAAAACAACAATCTGGACCAGAAATACATAAACCGTCAGAATGCTTGCATGGATGCACATCTCCTATGCTTGATATATATTTTTCTAACATTTTATTTGTTTATTTGAGAGAAAGAGAGAGAGAGCGCACAGGTGGGTGGGGCAGAGGGAGAGGGAGAAAGAATCTTAAGCAGACTTCACACTGAGTGCAGAGCCCATGGTGGGGCTCAATCCCACGACCCTGAGATCATGACCTGAGCCAAAACCAAGAGTTGGACACTCAAGCAACTGCACCACCCAGGCGCCCCTCCTATGCTTGATACTTTATTTTTAATCTTTCAGCTATTCTATAATAGGAACCACTCAAGACATACACCTTAATCATTTTAAATTTAGTTTGAGGGCTAAAAAATCATTATCAAATACTTAATGTTTTGTATATTACAAATTGAGAAAAGAGCATCAGGAAAATCCTGATGCTGATGCTTGAAGTATATTTCATGATGCAAAGGTTTAGGTGCAAAGATATCACACACACCTCTGTGTAATCTTCCACCAAGACTACATGTAATCATTATGGCGTTTGCTTATGATAGCTGCTTTTCTTAAGAAAGTATTTAACATTATGTTCAAGTCAATTCCTTATTATATAAAAAATAAAGTTATTTTTGCTCCTTATTGGATGATTGTAACTTTGATTTTCTTGCTGTTTCTACAGGGAAGATGAGCACACCTTTTACATCCACCAGTGAAAAAATATGGTAAAATGAATAAGAAGCCAAAAATGAAATTTTTTAAATAAAATATATTGCACATCTTGTGAAAGGAAAGAAAGTCTACAGAGGTGCAGCCCAGTGAGGACACCTTAAATGGATTTTTATTCAGAAACAAGGGCTGTTGAAAGAACACATTTTCTGAATGGCAATTGAAACTTCCTCTGTAAGTGTAAACTGCCTCTCTCTGAAAGGAGTATCTGATAAAGGGATAAGTCTTATTATCCAGGAAGCAGAAAGTATAACCTAATCCCAAAGTCTTCAATTTTAAATAATAGATTTTCATAGACTTCCTCAAACAATAGCTTGCAAAGTAATAGACTCCTCTTAAATAAAGATATTATAAAAATCATCTTGTGAGAAGAGAACATTTTTTGAGGAATAAAGTTTTCTACTCAAATCTCTTTCTATTCTTAGTTTACTTTGCAAACTCCGAAATCTTGCAAGTTGAAGGGAATTCATATGCAAATATCACAGATCTTTGCAGCCAGACTTTTAAAAAATATGAATTATATGGTTTTCTTTCTCATTCAGTCAGAACAGTCCTGTACTCTTTCTTTTCCATATAATTAATAGACAAAAGTATAAATTTCATTTTATTTACTATCTTTGAATGACTTTCACACTTGTACAACTATCTTTGTGTGGGGGGCTATCCATAGTCTTTAGAGAAGGAACTATCCAGAAACTGAAAAGAGAAACTAGAGTGATAGTATCCAACAATCCACATTTTTTATTCCATTTTTCTCCTAATATGAAGTAGGTGAATTATTTTTCTTTTGGAGCCAAAATTCCCACCTCAATGAAGAGTTTCTTGGTTCATTTGAAGACCTTTATGTGGCAATCTTTCATCTTTTTTTTTTTTTTTTTCTGTTTGTTTTAGAGAAAGACAATATGCCAGAAACAGGGTTAGATGACCCTTTCCTGGCATGAGTCTATCATCGACACACACACACACACAAGTGAGCACACACAAGACATACACACATACACACATACCACATCTATAGATTATGATCTCAGATGTAGAGGAGAATGACATTTCTATGTCTATGACTATGATGGAAAGAGCTAGTCCCCTTATCTATAAAGCATCTCGTTACTACCTTGCTCTGCTTTCTGAGTTTGGATAAAAATCAAAATGTATCTTTATATCAGTAACTGTAGAGTTAGAGCAAAAGGGAAGGTACCTCAGCATTTTAGTGATGGCACTGTGGGCTCTGGCTCTCTTAACACCTCCAGTTCTTTCCAGGGTAAATGCAGAACTTGCAAATATAACTATTCAAATAGATATTATAAACTCCAGAAGAGATGGTGTGGTTTCACTGCTCTTTACTTTATTTGAGGGCTGAGCCAACTGTTTGAACAATGTCGGCTTTGGGAGGGCCAACATAAAAGCAAGAGGCATTGTTTAAGACTTCCTTTAAAGCATGAACCTGGCAGTGAAAAATACTCCCTCCGTGAAGGCCACTTTGCATCTGGCACACTTTCTGTGGCCCTTATTGACTAGATATTGATAGAATATTTGAATGAGAAATGATGTCTAGGACTTCATTAGTCAGTAACAAATGAGCTTCTGCAAAATGCCAATATGTCATTAACACCTTAACAAAAATTAGTTTATTGGATTTATCATGTTACCCACTAATTTCCACTTTCAAAACTCCCAAGAGTTCAATAATTAGGTAGTTTGTACTTCTTAGAAAATGTAATGCTCTGGGTTAACAGGCTCCTGATAGGCCACTTGATCATTTTTACTCTTACACCTGCACAGGCAGCTCCAAAATATAGCTTTCAAGGATTATCCACGACACACTGGACCATGGTCAATATCCACAGTCCCTGAGAAATGAGTCTCAGGAGACTAAGCAAAGACAAATGGCCAGAGTGCTACCCGTGCTCTGGGCATGCCAAACATAACTTCAAGATTTGTTCCATATAAAATCTTTAAGCTCTTCGTGCAAAACCATGCTTGGGATGCCTCGAGTGATGAATTCCCCGGTCAGCTTCTTCCAGCAGGTGGAGGACCCGGCAGGGTGTTTGATCGTACTTACGCTGATTACACTCAGTCTTTCTCTGAGTAGCAAGAATGGGTTCCTAATTCATAATGAATATAAAATAGCTAGCTCAATGTTTGGCACATTTGGATACTGAATGAATATTGGATGTTACTTTTATTTTCATCATTCTAATATTTGTATATATGGAATATTGCATTTATAATTTCTGTTTCTAATTTTGAAAAAATTGATGAGATAAGCTTAGTTGCTAATTGTTCTGTCTCTGTTTTGGGGACCCTTTTAACTGGTAATTTTCTCTGGGGCAGTGAAAAAAAAAATACCATTCCTAATGCGATGGCTAATTTTACATGTCAACTTGACAGAGCCAGGGGGTGCCCAGAAATTTGGTCACAAGTTATTCTGGGTGTTTCTGTGAGGATGTTTGGATGAGATTAATGTTTGAATTGGTAGACTGACTAAAGCAGATTGCTCTCCCTAATGTGGGTGGGTCTTAGCTAGTCAGTTGAAAGCCTAAGCTAAAAAAAAAAAAAAAAAAAAAGACTGACCCTTCCCTCAGTGAGAGAATTCTTCCTGCATGACTGCCTTTGTGTGGAAACATTGGCTTTTTCTTGCTTTTGGACTCACTCAAACTAAAATATCATCAGCTATTTTTGGGTCTCTAGACTTTCAGCCTTGGGACTGGAATGATACCATCAACGTTGCTGGGTCATCCGCCTGGTGACTCACCCTGCAGATCTTAGGAATTACCAGATTCCGTAATCATGTGAGTCAATTCCTTATAATGATCCTCTTTATTACTCTCCTCTCTGGAGATCTCTGATTAACATGCCTGGTTTATAGAAATCAACAGAATAAATTAAGCACTGTACTTGGAAATGTGGAAAACATAGACTTTGAACAGTGAACCAGCTTACTTAGAATTTGTCAAGTCCAAAATCTAGAGATTAAGTTCTTCTTTTTAGTCAGCAACCAAATTTGGAGGAAGGCTACAAAATAATCACACACACACACACACACACACACACACACACACACACACATGCACACTCAAGCTAAAAGCATTCTACCTGAGAAAATTATGTGAATACATCTAAGAACAAAGCCCTAGGCTCTTATTCCCAGCCCTAGAAGTCATCCTGTTCTCCTTCTGTCTATTTTGACTGAGAGCTTTAATGCTAGTTGCAAGTCAGGCTAAGTGAAACTAGCAAAAAAAGGCCTTCAGAACTGATATGAAATCCATAGTTTGAAGAGTAAGAAAAATTACTAGCTAGTGAGAAAAGAACTCATTTCTCTGCAATTACTTGCCTGAAGAAACCAACTGGAAATCTGAAGGATAAAATAGAGCTTCACTCAACCTTGGTGTCACCCCCTCACCCACTCCCTCTGAAGAAAAACTTATCTAACTTTACAGAAGGAAAATTGACAATCTTTCCAGGTTGACCTTTATCCGTAGACAAGTTTCTTTGTAGTGGTGGGGTATTCCTCTGAGGTCTCAAGAGGTTGTTTTCAAGGACATATTAGTTTATTTTGTAGAGGCGCAGAGCTTTGCTTTCTAACATCTGTGCTGGATTAAATGTATTCAAATGCATTATCGCCTTTGAAATATGTTTTGAAATGCTTTGTAGCCACCTTGCATTCATCTGTCCTGAAGTAGAAATTAAGTACACACTCCTCTGTGCATTCAGAATATCTGTATATATCCTTCTTATAAGGTCTTTGTATTATTATATTTCAAAGAATATATCAGAGCGGCTTTGCTGAGATATGTTAAAAATGATTATTCAGTTATGTTATTTAACTAGATGGTATTTTATTGAAACTTTATATTGGAGTTTTAAATGAATTTCATAGTACTTTAAAATACCTTCCCACACTTGAGATAATCCTTGCTCAAGACAGAAAGCAGGGAACAAAAAATACCTTATTTCAATGTCCCATTTCTTGCAAATAAACAGGGCCTCTGCGGTGTGCAGTTTCTAGGCAGTTCTTGGAACTATTTTCATAATTAATTCAATAAACATCTATTAAATGACTTCTGTATACAAAGCATTGTACTCTACCACTAGATTTTTATATTTTATTATCCTGCTGCCCTAGAATGCAGGCCTACCTGGGTAACTTGGTATTATTTCATGTCAGTTCTGTTGATCATAACTCATTGAATTCTGGAGCTTTACTTAACCCCACACCTTTAACTCCCTAATTTTCTGAAACTCTTTTTAAAATAAATAATTTCTGGGTTGCCTGGGTGGCTCAGTCGTTAAGCATCTGCCTTCGGCTCAGGGCGTGATCCCGGCGATCTGGGGTCAATCCCCACATGAGGCTCCCCCACTGGGAGCCTGCTTCTTCCTCTCCCACTCCCCCTGCTTGTGTTCCCTCCCTCGCTGGCTGTCTCTCTCTCTCTGTCAAATAAATAAATAAAATCTTTAAAAAAAATAAATAAAATAAAATAAAATTCCTTCAGGTCACTTTAGTACTGAAAAAAAAAAAAAGAAAAGTGGTTTTCTATTATATTCAAGTTAAAGTCTGAATAGCTTACCAAAACTAAAATTTATGTCAGAATCTTATCATTTCAGTCTCATGTCATTTTCCTTCCCAAATATGTGTATATATGAACTATATAGCACATACATTCACATACATACACATATACACACATATAAAATAGTTTTAGATCAGGCTATATATATATATATATTTATATATATATATATACACACACACACTATATATGGATATTATATATGGATATATATATATAGAGAGAGAGAGAGAGAAGTATATCTCTATATATCTCTATGTTCCGTCCATGTTCTTTGGATTTATCTTGTTTGTATAACTACTCATTAGTTGGATATTACTTCTTTGAAAAGGTCATATTTCCTTTCTTGGACAATAGAATTAAGCACTTAATCCATTATTCTCCTGTATCAAATCCTTATTAGAGGGCTCATTGTATCATTTTGTACATTTTTATTTATATTTTTAATGCTATATTATTTTGTGTAGTCCATTAAGTATTTTTGGTTTTTGTTTTTTCTGTTTTGTTTTGTTTTGTCTTGTTTTTTGTTTTTTGGTCCATTAAGCTCTTAGATATAGACATTTGCCTGGGGGTATTTGTAAACTGATCAGAGCTCGGTATACCATTGCCATTTAATACACACCTGCATGATTGAGAAAATGATGACATGAGTACAAAAACTAAGACCTTAAAAATTAAGTGATTTACTCAAAGTCAGTGGCAAAATCGGAACTGAGGTTCAATTTTTGTTTTCTTTTGTTTTTAAGAGAGAGAGAGTGAGGGGGGAGTGGGGGGAAGAGGGAGAGGGGAAGAAAGAATCTTAGCAGACTCCAGTCCCAGCAAGGAGCCCAATGTGGGGCTTGTTCTCACAACCCTGAGATCATAACCTGAGCCAAAATCAAGTCAGACGCTTAACCAACTGAGCCACTCAGGTGCCCCAGGATATAAGTTTTTATATTCCTTGTATAGGGCTCATATTTTTACTTCCTACTACCTTGGCAATGATGGGTGACATTTTCTAGATTCATACAGAGTAGAAAAAAATATAATACCCATACCTTTGGACCAGTAGCTTAAAAACAAAGAGAAAGATAAGACAAATCATAAAAATGGCAACAATTTTTACTCTCAGCAGTCATTTGACTGAGAGCCACACACTTGCTTTTGAGGCCATTCACATACACACTCTAGATTCTCCCCTGTGGAGGAGAAGTGGACTTTGCCTGGGAAGAACTCCTGCGGGTGGCACATTGCCTCTCTGAGAACACAGTGCCTCTTTATTGCAGATTTTGAATCAGAGAGGGGCCCACTTCCCTGGGGTTATGGTAGTATGAGAAGGTATGACACCAGATACTTAAAAAAAAAAACAAAACCCACTAGACCTCTGTGACCTATTATTACTGTATAAACAATTTTATGCCCATAGTTCCCAAGGCTCTAGCACTAAGAGAAAGTTTGAGCAGAGAAACAGACCAAAGAAAGAAGGAAGACAGGGGAGAAGGTAGGCAGGCAGGGAGGAAGGCAGGGAGGCAGGAAATCAGGAAAGAAAAAGAAAAGACATCGGAAACTGGGGATGTACTGTATGGTGACTAACATAATATAATAAAAAATCATTAAAAAAAAGAAAAAGAAAGAAAAAGAAAAGAAAGAAGGAAGGGAGGGAGGGAGGAAGAAAAATATTATTTATTTTTATTTATTTTTCTTAGTATAAAACTCTATACCATCTGGAGAGACAGCAATGAATTTGACAACAAATAATCAAAACAGGGGGTCAATATTTCATTAATCTGACAAACTTATCCTGAGCAATTACTGGCCTGTGGGTAGGATTTGAGAATATATACCTTTGTTGAATGAAATAATTCTTATTGGAGAGGGAAGAGGTAGGAAGTCAGAAGCCCATGAACAAAGGCATGAAGTGTGGTACAGACTAGATACAGTCTGGGGCTAATAATATCACTCAATACTTATTTAATAAAAAAGGAAAGATCAAGTGAAACCTGCTGAGGCGGTGGGGTGCATGGGAGCGGGGAGCAGAGCCCTGCAGGGAAAGCAGGAGCCTGAGGTGGAGGCGGGACTGCAGTGGTGGGGAAGGGTGCTGCATGCCACACCTGTGCGCCCCCGGATTGGCTGCTCCAGCCAATCCAGGACAGCTAGTGGTGCTTCACCGCTGCTCTACTGGCCGGAAAAAGAATTTAAAAAAAAAAGAAGGAATGATCTAAATTTAAATTTTACTTTAAATTGCTATAGCCTCAAAGTTAGGAAATTATGTGACAATTTTGTTCTGCTCTCTCTGGCATAATCTTTTCTCAGTCAACTCAGTATTTTATTGAGGAGATCAAATTACAAACTACTACCCCGTTTGGGGAGGTGGGGGGAATCCAACACTAAATCACTTACAGGCAAGAAATAATATTAAACTTTTATCTGTTTTTGGGGTTTTCCAAAAAACATGAAAAAAACCTTCTGATACTATTATAATTACAAATCTTAGGGATGATACCTGTTTGCAGCTAGCAGAATTTTTTTTTAATCCATAGATTAAAAAAAAAAAGCTACTTAGTGACGTAGGAAAGATTTTAGGGTTCACAGCCCAGGTCCAAGAAAGAATTCTTGAGATGCCTTTGGTGCAAGAAGGTGGTTTTATTAAAGGACAGGGACAGGACCCATGGGCAGAAAGAGCTGCACTAGGGTCACCAGGGGTGGCCCATTATATACTTTCAAGTTGGGAAGGGGTTAGGGATCACGCATAAGTCTCTAAGGAATTTGGAAGCAAGTTATCCAGGACCTTGAGGCGGCTAGCTATTGTTGGGAAAGGGTTATTTACCACGTTCTAATGAAACTGTAGTCATGAGCCCCTTCAGATGTATTTTGGTGGGCCATATGCTTGGGGGATGTTTGTCAACACTATTTTGGGGGGTGGTTTGGAGATAAAGGAAATTTCTAAAGGAATTTTTATATATTAAAGTAGACTTACAGGATCCTGGAAGGGGGGAGGGCAGTCAGGCTTGGATTGCCTTTTGCCCTTACCAGTGTCAACATCCAGGCAGTTGAGTCCCTAGAGGAATGCCACTCTGACTATTTCAAGGACTTGTCAATGAGCTGCAGGTAGTAAGGGAATTTAATAATATCGCTTCTGCCTTTGCTTCCCACATCGCTTAGCAGTAATTGAATACTTAGATGACAGACATTAGTCTGAGCAATTTGTACATGTTATTTAAAGGTTAAAACAATCTTAAAACAGATACTATTATTATTTTCAATTTGCAGATTTGAAAACTGAGACATGAAGACATGTTCTTGGGGTCACAGGCAAAGGGTGCCCTCTGTGTTGTCTAGACGGGGGGTGCCAGAAGCTGGGCTCATTACAGACCATTATGTCATGGCCTCTTTCATCAAATACGGTCATTGAAGACATTTAAATGAGCTGCGCAACTCTTTTGAGATTATCATTGTTGAAACTTTACACCTATATCAATAGCTTTCAGAAAATTAAGAATTCTTGAATTATGCATTGCTTCTGAAAGAAAACTTTGAACAAAGAAATTCAAAAATCTACAATTATTAGATACACCATTCAACTTCAGATCAACTATTCTCTACCCACTATGTGATATGACATACTAGGGAGACTGGAGTAAAAATACTGTGACTTTAAATATCGTTTACTAAATATAGAATCTAAAGCTGTACCTTTTTGAGCCCCAATATTCTAATTTATCCTGTGATGTTATTCTGAAGTCTAACTGGGATAACTTTTTTGCAGAATACTGAAATGTATATATTAGTTTACATGGTGGCAAAACTCTTGGAGTTTATTTAACAAAAATCTTCAATGATAACAATATATTCCTTAAGTCATGGCTACAGTAAATGCAAAGAAAGGAAAAGAAAACTAAATTGCTCTGTGTAATAAAAGATGCATTTATAACATTTGCTTGTCACAAAAGAGAGGTGAGGTAAAAGGTCTGGCAAGGAAACCAGCTGGATCAGGGCAAGCATCCTTAAGAACAGGGAAAGAAGGAGGAATCACAATGCAGGATGGGGTTGTGTGGAGGGAAGAACACTCCAGTAGTGAAAACAGCAGGTTGATTTTAGGTCAAAATTTTCTAATATTCAACTTTCTTTCTTTCTGTAACAAACTAGAATGAAAAGTCTTCTGGCACGCCCCAAATTTAGTCCAAGGTTGGTATACACACAGTCCCATCTTCCTCATATTTGCATGGGCCTCCCAGGGCAAACACGACATGGAATACAGTAGACATTCTCCGAACGTGAGACCAAGAATAAGATGGAGCATTTCCTAGGAGCAGAATGCTGGTTTAGAAGTTACAAAATGAAACGGATGTTCCTGTCCCCTTCCTCAGGCAATTCCATGCTAGGTTTCTCGGCCTGTGTGGGACTACAGAGTAAAGGGAAGGGTTAAGGTTTTGGGGTGTCCTGCCCTCAGTATCACCTTAATAAGGTCCCCTGCCTAGAAAGGATATCCAGAAGACAGTCCATTTTTCTTCTTTCTCACCAGGATAAGGGAAGCAAAAATGTTTAACCACGCAGCCATCCTTTTCTCTTGTTTTTTTGGTTTTGTTGATATTAAGCACTAGTCAAAGCTGGCAGAAAGAGGGATTTCTTCTTGGTGAACACTGGATGTTTAATCCCGTAGTCAGGAAAGTGCCTGAAGTGGCTGTACCAACTTGCATTCCCACCAACAGTGTCAGAGGGATCCCCTTTCTCCACATCCTCTCCAACATTTGTTGTTTCCTGAATGAAGAGGGGGGGTAAACAGAAGGGGGAATGAACCATGAGAGACTGTGGACTCTGGGAAACAAACTGAGGGCTTCAGAGGGGAAGGGGGTGGGGGGATGGGCTAGCCCAGTGATGGGTATTAAGGAGGGCACATACTGCATGGAGCACTGGGTGTTATACGCAAACAATGAATCATGGAACACAACATCAAAAACTAAGGATGTACTGTATAGTGACTAACATAACATAATAAAAAATTATTATTAAAAAAACAAAAAAGGAAAGTGCCTAAACTGTCCCTGTTCTGTATCCTGGAATTTCCAAAACTGACCATCATCTCCTATATATTTTAAACCCTTAGGCCAGAAATACCGTTGAAGAATAAATCAGCTGCAAATCCCACTGCACAGTCTTCAAGAGTTACGTCCTCAGTCACTGAAGCAGCGGGTTCTCGCCACGGTTTAGGCATGGCATCTGGAGGCACGTGAGAGAGCTGGAACAAGGTCTTGGGTTTTGCAAGGTACCAGGAGTGGCCAGCAATCCCTGCACTGACGGGTGAAAGATGACTTCAAACTTTGCTGTGAAAGAGACGAGAAGGCAAGAGGGTCAACGCTCAGAGACGAAGACCCTTTCCTCTTCTTTGCTCCCACTTTTATTGGTCTTTCAGGATAATCACAAATCCGTATCATTGTTTCTCAAGCACAGGGTCAACAAAGGATCTTACTGAAAACTGGGAGGATCTGTTTAAGGGAAAGATACAATATGCTAATTTGCTTGTTCTCCAAGCTCTGCGAAACATAGCCTAAGGGACAATGCCTACATCTCTCAGATCAAGGGGCGGCTGTTAGGTCTAGGAAAGTTTCAGGAAGGCAAATCCCCACGGCATTGCAATGGCTCAATGGTCACGTAGGCCTCAACATTCCAAAGGTCTATGCCCTGCTCCAAAACCTTCCATCTCCCTCAGGGGCCTCTGTGTTACATTGTAGCGAGCCAGGTATTATGGCTGATTTCATGCTCTACGTTAACATCAAAAGCCAGGATCATAGACCTACGGGACGGGGTAAGAGTAGAAAGAACATATTCAGGATGGGGGTGCTATACCATAGATTTCTTATTTTATGTAATACTATATATTATCATATGCTATATAATTTATATAATAGTACTACAACGGTTAATTTACCACTTTTTTGTCATGTGTTTGTTCAAGAAATATTTATTTGGTTATTTTTTAAAGACTTTATGTATGTATGTATGTATGTATTTATCAGAGAGAGAGAGAGCGAGAGCACAAGCAGGGGGAGAGGAAGGCAGAGGGAGAAGCAGGCTCCTTCCTGAGCAAGGAGCCCAATGTAGGACTCGATCCCAGCACCCTGGAATCATGACCTGAGCTGAAGATAGATGCTTAACCGACTGAGTCACCCAGACATCCCTCGAGAAATATTTATTGAGTGACCTCCATGTTCCAGGTACTGTTCTAGTAGTTGGCAGTGTGACACACACACACACACACACACACACACACACACACACACACACATGCACACACACATAGAATCCCTGCCTTCATGGGGGTTACATTGTAGTTGAGGGATAATAGATATAAAGCAGATGATGGTGATGAGGTCAGGTAGGTAGATAGAAAGATTGGATAGATAGAAAATTTCAGGCAGTTTTTAGTTTACAAAGAAACTTACACAAGATTTATAGATAGTGACAGAAATTAGGTCAGGCTGAGAAGCTCAGGAAGCTCCCCTGAGAGGGTAATGTTTCAGCTGAGAACCAAGAAATGTGATGCAGGCAGCTGGTTGATTCCTGGCAAAAGAGGGATTAGGCTCTGCCGTGACCCTGTTCTCTGCTTCCTGATGTATGTGCAAACATATGTGCATAATTTATGCATAGGCACATATCTATATTTGTGATATATGTGACAGACACAGAAACATATGCATATATGTTTGTGCGGTAAGTTTTAAAATTGTAAAATCTCCGTAAGGACCTACCTGTTAATTGAGCCTTAATTATTTCCAAAGTAAAGATTAATGACTAACTCAGGTTTGAGATGAATATAAAATGCAGGATGGCATATTGTTTTTAATCTTAACAGCCTTTTTTTTTTTAAGATTTTATCAATTTACTTGAGAGAGAGAGAGCAAGAGCACGGGGGTTGGGGTGGGGGGAGAAGCAGGCCCCCAGCTCCTGTTGAGCAGGTAGCTGGGTGTAGGGCTCCATCCCAGAACCCCGGGGTCATGACCTGAGCCTAGGGCTAGGAAAGTTTCGGGAAGGCAACTCCCCACAGCGTTGCAAGGGCATAGTGGTCACGTAGGCCTCCACATTCCAAAGGCCTATGCCCTCCTCCAAAACCTTCCATCACCCTCAGTGGCCTCTGTGTTACGTTGTAGCAAGCCAGGTTTATGACTGATTTCACGCTCTATGTTATCAAAAGCCAGGATCATAGACCTGGTAAGCCCTTAACCACTGAGCCACCCAGGCGCCCCATCAAACAGCATATTTCATCAGTTAAATTATTCCATCTAGTCAATGTCAGTTAACTTAATATACATTAAAACTTACATTAACAGTGAGTTTAAAACCAGATGAATTTGTAATTGTTGAATGCAAAATTCCAAGTGATTGTTACATTGATGTGTCTTTATTTATTTGTTTGTTAGGAAAGTTTCTTCAAATTGGACTTGTTTTTACTTTCTAAAAATCATGTTCCCTCTCCTGATAAAATTAACATGTACTATCTTTGTCTTTGTAACAGAATTACAGAAATTAGCCCATTTAACTAATTGTCCAAAATTATATTGAATACATTGTGCTTCTAAGCTTTATATATGTAACAACAGCAATGGACCATCAAGTGAGAAAGAGTAGTCAAATATAAAGTAGTTTGTATAGAAAAACGTATAAAGCAAACAGATAAAGCATCTGAAACTGCTGACTCTATGAAGCTATAAGTCTAAGGAGAACCTCTGACATAACTACCATCAGTGTGTTGTAAACTGTGGGAATATTCTGGTGTATAATTCGGAGAAAGCATTGGAGAGTTTTTTACCTTCTGGCTGTAGATGACATTGAGGGAAGGATAGATGAGTACTGATGAAGCTTTGGTCAAAGTGTTTTTCTGCCTGGATACATTACTACATGTGAAATTTACAACTTACTCTTAAATTTTATTCTTTTTCTTTTTAAAGATTTTATTTATTTATTTGACAGAGATAGAGACAGCCAGCGAGAGAGGGAACACAAGCAGGGGGAGTGGGAGAGGAAGAAGCAGGCTCACAATGAAAGAGCCTGATGTGGGGCTCGATCCCAGAACGCCGGGATCACGCCCTGAGCCGAAGGCAGACGATTAACCGCTGTGCCACCCAGGCGCCCCTACAACTTACTCTTAAAAAAAAAAAATGAGTGAGGAGAAACTTTTGAAGCAAATCTATTCCAGAAATTTCACTAGCATACACAAAAATATCGCTATCATCGCTATCAATTTTGGATATTATCTAAAAGTTAATTTCCATCCACAAACGGCTTTCCAGGGAAAAAAATTAACTTTTATAAAGGACTTTTATGCTCTTTCAGAGACAATCGTGCAGGTGAACTTAAATTAGTTTCAGTTCTTCAATCTCAAAAATCTATTAATTGTGGTCTTTTTCAGTGAAATAGTAGCTATAATATCAAAATATATATTTATTATAATGAGTATAAAGGATTTTAGTAACTTTACATTGAGATATTTTTTATAAATTTTATTTGATAGTTAATTACTTTATTTAAAGAAAAGTTTAACTCAAAGACTGGCAAGGCTTGTATAAAGTCCTAATCGTATGCACTAGTAGACATGAGTAAATAATTCTGTTAATTGAATATGTGCTTGGATATTTTTTTAATATAGACAAAGATACTTATTGAAATACATATACACACTTTATTTGATTTTAGGTCATAGAGTTTTATACAATCTAAAGTGACCCAAATGATTATTAAGGTGATTTCTGTAGTTAAAATATTTCCATTTTTCCAGGCTACCCACCTTTTCGACCTAAAATGCAAATATAGGGCTTTTGGTTCTGTAGTATTATACGTATTCTCAGTAAGTCATAATTTAATCCGTGATACAGAACTGCTCATAGAAGATGAGTTGTTATTTGGTTATTCTTTTGTATCTTGAGGTTCTTTTCAGCGTGTGATGTAGCCCCGTCCATTCTGCATGCAGCGTCACAAAGTACAACCTGCAGGGTGCCAGGGAGTCAAGGCAAACTTTTAAATATAAGAAGTTTTGAAAATGTGTTGGAAAGAATTAAAACATTCAAAACAAGATCAAACAAACAGAGCTCAGGTGTTCTTCCATCATCTACGATGATGTTTCTGACACTAGAAGCACTTAGAGTAGGCAGAACTCTGAAAACAGTATCATAGGAATCTCACAGTGGTTTACTACACATAGTCTGAGAAGTACGGGCCAAAATGTATCCTCTAATGTCCCAATTAACACATACATACCTGACAAAGTTGCTTTTGGGTATGTTTAAATTCCAATAGTGGAATAGTCTAATCTCTGATGAAACTGTGAATACTGTTCAAGTTTATTTTTTAAATATATGTGCCTTTAAAGAAGCTAATTAAATCAGTTAAAAATTAAAAATTGGAGCATTAAGGCATAACAAAAATTATTTTTCTTAAACTCTACTGAAAAATGTGTGTCTCCTACAAGCTTTGGAGAAGTAGTAATTAGCATCTCCCTCGGGGCTCACACAAGCGCTTCTTTGAAAGAAAAAAAATGTATTTTGAAAATATTAGAATTTTATTGGATTAAATTTATTCAGTATGAATGTCAATCTATACCTCTTATTCTTATGTTTTAAACTTACATAATAGTCAGGTTAAAAATGTCACTGAGTTTGTCCTGCTCCCATCATTTGGGGAGAGGACATTGTGTTCTATTTTGTTAATCCAAATTTGTTTCCACTTGTTAAGTCTGTGATCTACAATGTCTTCCTCCAAGTATGTTTTACAAAGTGGGGAGTGTCTTCCAGGTTTTTGAAGCCCCATCCATGAATGTTAGGGAGGCATACTGTTCTAAATGATATTCTGGTGATTCAAACAAATTAACTGTTTCTAAAAGTACCTATTTTGTTCCAAGAGAATTGTAAAAGGTTTTAAATTGATATGTTTTAGGGTGTTTTGGTTTTTTTTCTTTTTTAAGACATAAACAGCTTTTGCTGTATTTACATCCAACAAAATTTTGCAGGGAACAATCCAAAGTAAGGCCGAGGCCCTGGGTGGGTGGGGCATTCTCCAAGGGACAAAGGGCAGGAAGGATTAGGACAAGAGGGGCACCAATTCTCCCTGAAAGGAGCTTGGGACTCCTTTAGCTCCCTCCTCCTCACTTCCAAGGAGCTACAAACCACTGGACCATGGAGCCCTTGTTCCCCTTCTCTTTCTCACCATCCATAAGAATCTCATAAGCAAGAGGGCTGAGGCTTCAAAATAAATAACTTAAAATAAAATGCAACACAAGGCAGAAAGGCATCCAGAGCCTTGGGCTCCTTCAGCAATTCCAGGGAAGAGGGGTCATCATCGGTAGGGAGTGACCTCCCTCCCTCGCATTCAGGCTGAAGGCTCAGTAATTCTGTATTTTATACAAACTTATAAAATGACCAGGCAGTGCAGATCTGTGGGTACCCTGGAGCTCCTGGCATAGGATGGGGAAAAGAATTGTTCCAGCTCATACAAAGCCTCATGCATTGTGAAATTGTTCCAACTCTCTTCTGTTCTCTTCCAACATCAGCGTGAGTATATTGGGCAGGCAGCAGACAGGGTAATTGTGACTTTTGGTTATAGTGAGGCCCTTTTCCCGCTGCCCCCATTCAGAGCCTATGGCTCGGCATGTTTCCCAGTCTGTTTCCAATTCCTCTATCAAAGGAGAAGGGAAGCAAGTTAGCTCTAGAATCCTTTCTCCCTCACCTCCCACCTCAGGCAGGAGATGGAAACTTAAGGGTCTCTAGGACTCCCGAGGTGCTCCAAAACATTTTTGGCAGTCAATGACCTTTGGGGTGGGCATCTGTGCCCATTGTTGACCAGCTCTTCCTTGTGCATGCTGCTGGCCAGCTTGTTAAAGGTGGCCTTAGACATTTGTTGAAGTCTACTATATTCACATGGTCCCTGCCCAGAACGGTCATTGTCAGGAATAAGATCTCATGGGCAATGCCCTTCTGTAACTGCAGGCCGGTGGAAAGAGGCCCTAGAGTTTCCAGGAGGAGCCCTACAGCCTTGTGTACCTCTGGGAGACCAACCTGGCACAGTATCAACTCCAGCAGCTCCAGGCTAAGGGATGCAGGTAGTGGGCCTGGCCAGACAACATCTTGGGGGCGCTGGCTGTGGACTCACCAGATCACAAAGAAGGGTCAGGATATCCCACAGCTGCCACACCTGTACAGACTCTGGACAAGGTGTCAGTCAAGGTGATGGGAGCCGGGGGAGTAGGGGCCCATCCCAGGGGGCCAGCACCGGCCCTGTCAGAACACCTATCAGGCACAGCTGCAGGAAATACCATAGAAGGTTCCAGAAGATGACAGGTGACAGCAGGCAGCTCAAGCAAGCCAGCGGCTCACTGCCCTCATTCTCTACCAGCAACTCCAGCTCCTTACACAGCAGCAGGAGCTCAGGTATGCCCAGGCCCCATACTCAACCTGCCAGGGGGTGGCCCCCATGTGTCCTTGGCAGATCTGGGAGTCACTAAGGGCAAGGCAGAGCATGGGGCCTGGGCCCCAGGGGCAGGAGCATCTTTGTTGACACTGGCTGTAGCAGGGGCAGGCTTGAAGTTGGGAAATTTTGGGTTAGGATCAAGGGTCTGGACATGAAGATGGTCACAGAAGGGCAGGCACAGAAAGAGAGACATCTCTTAGTTCCTTAAAGAAGTACCTATATGGATAATCCAATTGTGTTTTAGAGAGAGTAAAATATTTGTTTTATTTGGAACTGGGCAATTTATGTAAATTTAAATGCACTGGAAAGAATAATAAAATGAGATATTAATGATGATATTAAGATCATTCTGGGCTAGAGAAGCCAGGAATCTTCTAATTATGCTTTAATCCAACCCCACCTCTTTCCTGACATTTCAGGGAGATGTTTGTGCAAAGGAGCACAAGAAATAGATAAAGGAAATTGTGCTCTATTAATAGGCTCACAGGCCTGGCTAATTAGACTGGACCAAAGTGAAAGTACTTTGCCTAAACTGAAGGTTCTAACTCTAAAGACCAATTAAAAGCAACACATGCAATACAGGAAAATTATTAACCAGAGAGATAGGAAGAGGATCCATGGATGCTTAATGCAATGCACCAACCTGGCCAGAGACTACTTTCTCTTCCTTTCCATCAGGTCTCCTCTGGCTGGGGCCGAGGAAGATGGACGTTCCGAAGAGGAAGACAAAATGGTCCCTTTGACTTCAAGAATCAGGAACTTATTTCATCTTCTTTCTCCAACTTTATGGAAAGGACAGAAGAGGAGGTACGAAGGCTCGTGTGTTGTGAAATTGTTAGGAATGGTCTAGACAAAAACAAAATATAGTTCTAGAAAGCCACTTATTTAAGCAAGTGGTGTCGAGGCAATAATAACGACAGGTGTAATGAAATCTGTCTTTCCTCAAAGCCAATGCAGCTTGATTCTCACACTGTTCACCTCATAACTTTAAGCTTGAAATTAAGAAAACTTAATAAAAAGGAATATAGTCAATGTATTGTAATAGTGGGGGATGGTGACGGATGGTAGCTATACTTGGGGTGAGCACAGCATAAAGTATAGAGTTGTCAAATCACTATGCTGTACACTTGAAACAAGTGTAACATTGTGTGTCAGCTATACTCAAATGAACAAAAACTAAGAGAAAAAAAAGAAAACCTGAATGAAAAGAATGGAATGTTTGTCCATAATTTTCTATGAGAGTGTTGGACTGAATTAACTTTAAATCGCCACTTGAATTGCATATACCCTAAGTAAATTTTACTGAGTCCCATATTTTGCTCTTGAGATTATCATCTTCAGTAGTAGAGAATGTTTGATGGCCCAATTATATAGTTTATTCAATTAAATTAACATTTACTCTGCCTCGAGGCACTTGGATGGCTCAGTGGGTTAAGCCTCTGTCCTCGGCTCAGGTCATGGTCCTGGGATCGAGTTCCGCATCAGGTTTCCGCTCAGTGGGGAGTCTGCATCTCCCTCTGCCTGCCTCTCACCGTGCTTATGTGCATGCTCTCTCTCTCTCTCTCTCTGACAATTAAATAAATAACATTTTTTAAAAAATTTACCATGCTTAGCGCAATGAAGAAAACGATGGTATTAATACTGTTCTCGTGGAGTTTGTATATGAGGGAATAACTCATGAGCATATACAGATAGCAATATATATATATAATTAAAATTAAGGTAAAAATGAAAGAGTTGTCAGATTTGACATCTCTCTCTCTCTCTCTTCCCTTTTCTATTTCTTTCTTTCATCTGAACTGCCTTCTTAGGGGAGGACCTGGAATACTGGAGACCACAAGGCTCCCCTCAGGAACCTAAGTGAAAAGCAGTGGGAACGAGAGTGAGTTCTTGCCAGAAGCAAGCAAAACAAAGGCTTGTCCTGTCTTGCTGATTAAGGATATCTGGGACCCAAGAGACCCTGAAAAATGAAGGACGCTTCCTGCTTTTCTTATTGTTCTTTTCTCAGTTAGCAGATTTTTGAGTAAATCCGGGAATCTTTTCACCATATATTTCACCCGGTCTTTTGATCTTTGGTGAAATATGTTGCTGGTAAAAATTCTTGATATTTGGTATAAAGATCCTAAATATGACCCTTTTTGGCTTAGCTCCACCATTCATGATTGCTTGCTCCTCAGGAATTGATCCTTTTTTGTAAGGAACTCTTGTTTCTGGAACTTTTAACTACTAGCCATACTGGGAATAAACCTGTAGAGCCTACCATCCTAAATATAAACCCTCTTCTACTGGCTCCTTCGTCTTCCTGGGAAATGTACCCAGTGCTTCGATTTGGCTTTATATCTAAACTGGCCAATTTGCGAATGGTTTGCTCCTCATCTAAGGGGACTGGATTCTAACCTAAGATCATCAGGACAGAACAACTCCTACTCAAATTCTCTGTCATCTCTTTTATTTATATCTAATTAATCAGAGCCAGGTTCCTAAACCCTGAATATCTCATTTTTTTAAAAAACACATTCCACATTCTGTTTCCATAAACAACTGAAAAGATGACTTTCTTTTTAACTCTTTAATATGTTTCTTTCAAAGTTTGTAGACATTTCAGATAATTTTTAATTTTTATGTTTCTTCTAATTTTCTCAATACTCCTTCCCTGAGCATATATGAATCATATTCATTACTTTATTTTGAATAAAACACTAACAGATGCTAAACCATTATGTTTTCACATTGCCATTCTAACCTCTCTTCCTAATATGTCCACTCTCATGCCCTATGTCTGAGATGGGTACTTATCTACCAACATTTATTAACTTCTTCCATCCTACAGATTTATTACTCACATCCAGCTTTCCAGCCATGCAGTATATTTCTTAGCCTTTACTCCATCTTGGTTTAACCATGTGACTAGGTACCAAATGAATGAACGTAGGTACCCCAGTTCTGGCTCAAGGCTTTGAAACACAAATCTGCCCCCTCCATGCTTTCTACTAGCTACGCGCTGATAATAAAGAAATAGGGATGGTGGAACGATAGCCCCCAAATGGAAGAATTCGGGGTCACTGAATCACTACAGGGAAGAAAGACACACTACCACTAAGAATAGCAGATTAGAATTATGTCGTAAATGATAAATAAGATTATTTTTCAGATATTATATATTTTAGAGAATTTTTATGACCACCACACACCTGTCTTGAAAAACAACCCAAACCCTTTTGCCCCAAATAACCTTGATGATTTTCCTTTGGGCAATCTTTTGTGGACTTTCCTATACCAGGTTAGGTGTTCCCCTTGTCCATGTTCTATCATGTATCACGTTCTTCATTAAGCCGCACTTCCTTGTTTTAATTTAACTTCTGCAAGTAGGCTGCTCTCGTATTTGCTCACAGAACAGGAGCAGTTCGTTTCTGCCTTGTTTCAGATAACATCCCAGCACCTAGCCCTGTGACTTAGAACATATGAAGTGCTAGATAAATATGTACTCAAATGACAACTGATTGAACACAAATGATGGGAAAGCCACACTGATTTAAGTTTTGAAGGCTCTAGTGATACCATAGGAAGGCAACAGATACACTAATTTGAAAAGGGTTATCTCCTTGTTTATTTATTTAATAAGTTCTTACAACTTCATCAAAAATATTTCCATTTGCAAGTGTGTGTAAGCTGGTTTTAATTCAACGTTAGATTTTTAGAATTGGGATATGATCAATAATATCCACAATACCACGTGAGGGTTAAAAGAAAAAAAATGTAATAAATGACCATGCTAATTTTTCTTATTTGCTGCAAAATGGTAGTCGATATTTGTGCCGTGCTCATCGATATGCCTCATATACTTATTTAGCATTGATATATGTTAAATATAAATCAATAGCAAAAGTGTTAGTGGCTGTGCGTATCTGCATTCAGGATGATTAATTTCCAAAAGAAAAAAAAATTATCAGCAGCCAAAACACTTCAAAAATGTAGTTCAGAAATGCAAAGAAGCTTTTACTAGATTAGCCAACCATGTGAAAATAGCATCTTTGAACTATAGATATTTTTGCTTAATATGACAGCTAACTAAGCTTTTTTTAAGTACATTTTTTTCTACAGAAATTGAAAAGCTTTTCCAACTCATTTATAGATTGGACATTTTTATATATTCAAAGGGAGATGATGCTTGCTTCCTTACCTCTTCAATTTTAGGTACTTGTACTCCTAAATAAAATGGATTTTATTCAGGTTAATCGCCTTTAGCCAGAGTCTGAACTGTTTCTTGTTAAGTTCTTTTGCTCTAAGGCTTAAACTACTTCTTAGATGTCCCCTTTCATAATTAAGATAAAATCCTCAATTAAAATCCCTTCTGAAAGAGTTCGGGCTTATTGTTACAGTGCCAAGACTATAGAATGTAACCCAATTCACTGTTAGATCTCTAGACTTTATAGTGTAACTGAATATGTCCAGTAATTCACGTTCATCTGAGTACATTTACCAATTACAAGTTGAACATTTCTTTGAGGCTTATTAAGTGTGTCCTTTCTTTTAAGGCTCTTACTTCAGAGTCGCTATTCACTTTCCAGTTTCCCTAACCTGTCAATTCTAAAAGCATCAGCAATTAACTATTCATTCTCTTGAGGTTTTATTTTTGAGTTATTCTTAAGAAGGAAGAGACATTTGGTATATTTTGTGTCTGAACCTTGTCTGAAATATCTGGTCAGTATTTGGAACAAATTACGTCACTCATGATTCTTACTGTTCCATACAACCACTAAATATAAATACAGAGCTCTAAATATCACTTTTGTAATCAAATGCTTACTGGTTTTTCTCATGCTTCCACATATGTATCTGAATTTATCCTATCATCAATGAACACTTTCTTTTTATGGCAAGTTGTTTGTTGAGCTTTGAAAGCAGGGCATAGGGACCTAAATCATTAGTCATAATTCAGGGAGATCTAAACAAGTGAAACTTTGTAAATTGAATTATAGTATGGCCCTTATGATTATGTTTGTCTCTTAGTACTTTGGAACAGCTAAAAGCTTTAGAAAAGTACACAAAGTGTCAATACTATAAATATAATGATGAAAAATAAATAAATATAATGATGAACCCAGACAATACATAATCCCAAGAGTAAGAATAAATCAAAATGAAATAAAAGATTATTTTCACTAGCAAAAAGTACGCTGACTTTGTAAAAGCTCAGAGCATCAATTATCTTACTTTTCTTTGCATATTTCTTTCATAATAGAAAAATAATGTGTAAATTTTATCCTTTTGGAATATTGTATTGTGTGTGCAATTACCATGCATGAAATAATTAAAAGTATTTTTGAACAAAAGGAAAAAGCATGTAAGTCTGCATGCATTGTTAAAGTCTTATTTCCTCTATGTAATCATATTTATATGGTTTTTCACCATCTTACCTCTTCTTTCTTGCTTACCTATTTTTGGGCTTCTCTAATATCTTGAGAATTAACATGGCATTTTTCATTATTTCACTCTTCCAATACGGTGAATCTTTCTCTTCTCTAAGGATCTGCGTAGTTCTAAGCATGAAGATAGAATAGATTCTACATAAATTAGCTTAATAAATAAACTGCTTATCCAACAGTAATCCAGGGAATATCATATAATAAAATATGGTAAAGGAAGGCCGCTGTCACAGATTAGGTTTCCTGGGAAACAGACTTGGACGTTGAGTATGATGGAACTCTGTTCAGTGCCTCACACCACAGGGTAAGTTGTGATAGTCACAAAAAAGACTACAACTGATCACTGGGATGGGTTAAAGAGGAGATGACCCTTCAGAGGTTTTCTAAATTGGCAGAGAAGTCTTGTCTTTATACCCCAGCATCTGTCCATCATTGGATGAGGCTTTTCCAGGAACTAGAGTACTTTGTCCTTTGTAAGGTGAACGTCTTCGGTAGAGGCAGTTTCCAAAGTGAGCTCACAGTGAACAACTGTCGTCCAACAAGGCTTCCCAAGAGCTGAGGGAATAAATCCTGGAGAACTGAAGGTGGTTTCTGGGCAGCACGGCATCCACCATGGGCAGAACGCATAAAAAGATCATCTTGACAGGAAACTAGAAGTTCTTTCAACTTTGTGTATGCATAAAATCATAAACTCAAAGTTTATAGTTACTCCTACTTAAGAAGTGGAAGGGAACAATATCATCACATAAACAGAGTTTATGTTCTGTTACTTCTCCCATTTTTTTTGGACCCTCCTTTCCATTATTAGTAAATTCTCTCTCTCTTGTTCTCTCTCTCTCTCTCTCTGACTCTTTCTGATAAATAGCCACTTTCCTCATACCCTCTCTCTGAATTCATAATCTCTTCTCCTCCACACTCTCAAATATCTTTCCTTCAAGGTCTTGATGTCAATTAGCAGCCTTGGGATAAAGAATTCTATAGAAGTGAGGTATGTAATATAATGTGTGTATCTTCCACAACATTAAATTGACAATAACTCTTCACAAAACTGTTTCTGTAAAACGAATGTGTTCCATCTCTATTTATGTCACTTGGACACTTTGGTCTATCTTATCCTTTACAACCTGTGATTGAAAAAGCACCCCAGTAGTGATTATTTTCCTAATCTCATATGTATCTCATAACCTCTGATTTTACAGATACAAGGGATGAAAGAGCTTAAGTCACTTTTTCAAGGCTGCAAAACTAGTTACTGATCTTTCCATTGTATCTTGATTTTTACTTAGTGTCCCCATGGCTCTCATGGTGCCCAGAGCATAAGCAGTATTTTAGAAATATTTGTCATTGAAAGTAGAAAGAGAGAAAATAAACAACAATGAAAAATGACTTTCAGTAAGGGAATACCAGTCAACAAAGCCAGCAGAAAAGGGAGCTATTCTGTGGTCAAGATTTTAGAATACATATGCTCTTAAAAATTCACGATGTATAAAAGCTTATGTTAACTTTTATTTAGAGGCTATACAGTAGTCCCCGCTTATCCGTAGTTTGGGTTACTGTGGTCAGTCCTGGTCCGAAGCAAATGGTCCTCCTTCTGTCATATTGTCCGAAGGTCAATAGTAGCCTAGTGCCACACCACGACACGTAGGTCATTCAGCTCACTTCATCTCATCCTGTAGGCATTTTATCATCTCACATCATGAAGGAAGAAGGGTGAGCACAATACAATAAGATACTCTGAGAGAGGCCATATTCACGTGACTTCTATTACAGTATGCTGTTATAATTGATCTATCATTAATTATTGTTGTTAACTCTTCCTGTGTCTATTTATAAGTCAAACTTTTAAACTTATAAATTAAGTATACAGAAGGCTATATGTATAGGAAAAAACATAGTATATATAGTGTTTGGTACTATTCTCAGTTTCAGGCCTTCACTGGGGGGCTTAGAACATGTCCCGTGTGGGTAAAGAATACCCATATATTCTGGATTGTAAGTATCCTTAGCAGTAATTGAGAACTTGCAAGGAAATTAACTGGGCTGGTCATCAACAATATCAAGTTTCCATCAATTTTAGGACAGATAAAATAAGTAAATTAGGTAGGAACAGGGAAATATTTATTGATTTTATCCTTCCCTTTAGAGGGATTATTCTAAGAAAGTGAGAAATAGAGCGTATCTCTGGTCATGTAAACAGGACTAGGTAATTTTAATAATGACTCTAGTAATCTCACAACATCGGTTTGCCTCAGGACCGTATCAATTAAGTGTTGTAATACCGCTGAGGTTCAGTTTCTTTCCGGCAGAAAAATGAGGGGCTTTCTCTATGGCCTCTGGGGCTTCCCCGAGTATGAAATCTCTAGCCTTAGACTTCTCTAAATCTATGACTACCCCTTGCTTGTTTCTATGTGTGTCACTTCTCATATGTGTGTCTTACTTTCTTGAAACACGCTTTTAAGGTTCCCAGTTTATCATACAGTATTTTTTGCAAACTTACACATTCCTTTGGGCACATTTGCTCATAAGTGAAACACATTCATGAGTAAAACATCAGAATTGTACTTTTGAGAATACCCTTATGTTTAGCTCCTGAAATATGACTATATTTGATTATGAAATGCTAAGTCAAACCCTGTAAACAATGTCATGTAAGGCTTATCTATTGTGTTAGCTCTCTGTAATAAGGAAAAAAAAAAAAACTGAACTATTCCGAGTAACAGAATACTCTGGCTCTGAGGAATTCACAGAAATATTATGCACCTGGATGTATATTTTACAAAACAGAATAAGATTTTGCTGTTCTTGTGCCATGGATATGGACTTTTAATTAGAATGGCTTTTACTGATTTTCACAGTTTGCCAGTATAGGGCTTTCAATGAGCAAGAAATTTCATTGCTCCTTGGCCAAATCATTACTTTTATAATCCCCTCTCCCCATTAGCTTTTGTCTTTAACTCTTTGCTGGTTAATCAGAGATCCCCACTTATGATTCTTCTACTATATAATGCTAAAGCAAACATTTATCTTCCACTTGCCAACATATTATACACTTAAGTCTTCATTTAAAAGTAAACACTAGGATAAATACAGTTTGCAAAGATTTTCTAATAGCTTAAGTTAGTTCTGGGTTTCCGTCTTTGGATACTTTCACCTTTTGCTATGATCCTTCAGAGTTGTTTCTACTGCTCAAGTCCAAAGAGACTCCTAGTTTGAGCTCCAGTGTTAATTTCTGGAACCAGATCCCACAGAGCACAGAAAGGGCATTTATCGTTACAGAGCGGCAAAGCCTTGAAATGGTCCCCAGTCCTACATGCTTGCTACAAATTTTCATCTTCCGGAGTGCACCTTTTGGCATAGCTGTGCTTAAATTTTGAAGTGCTTCTGCATAAATCTACAACATATTTTTTAAAAAAATTATTCTCCCAAAGTAGCCCATGGGGAGAAATACAGCAAACAAACAAGACACTCACGGAAAAGGAGGGCCTGAAATGTAATTGGAAATTGTTTCACGGCAGAGAATTTCATAATTAATCCTCAAGATTACTGCTATGATTATTCAAGTTTTAACCTGTTCTAGCAAAAGTCCTTCCAGGATAATTATAACCTATTTTAAAATAAGTGCCTATTGTATTTTTTAAACTCCAAAATTTTGTTACATTTTGCAGTATGAAATCATGCGAATGATACTACCATTTATTGGGTAGGTTCCCCTGGCTTTCCAAAACTTAAACACTTTCAAGCCTCTCAACCTGTTACAAGTCTCATCCTTTTCTCTCTTTTACAGAAAGGGGGAAGGTAAGGGAAAAGAATATAGAAACTTCTATAGAGGGGCGCCTGGGTGGCACAGCGGTTAAGCGTCTGCCTTCGGCTCAGGGCGTGATCCCGGCGTTATGGGATCGAGTCCCACATCAGGCTCCTCCGCTATGAGCCTGCTTCTTCCTCTCCCACTCCCCCTGCTTGTGTTCCCTCTCTCGCTGGCTGTCTCTATCTCTGTCAAATAAATAAATAAAATCTTTAAAAAAAAAAAAAGAAACTTCTATAGAGTTGAATATTGTCTTTTCTGAGTTACAATGTTTGTCTTCCTCTTCATGAGTTTGTAGATCAGAAAAGATATCTGAACTTTGAAGTCAGATTGACTTGGTTTTAAATCTCAAATCCTAGCTGTGTAACTTCAGAAAAAGTGTCTTTTTCCTCATGTATGTAAAGGGGAATATCTGGACCTCCCCCATAATACGACTATAACCAGTGCCCGAATTCATGCTCGGGAGCCACAGCCTTGTTGGCACATCTCAGTAAAGACTGTTTTGCAGGAAGAAGCTCTGTCTGAGCTTTGTGATCTAAGCTCTGAGGTTTGTGAAAAAATGTTTTAACTCTGCTAAATAGTTCAGACAAAAGTTTTGAAATTCTTTAATTATAATAAGAAGTAGCACATATTGAACACTTACTATTTTCTAGGCACCAAAGAATCAGAGAAGAATGTAAAGCCCTTTCTCTCAAGTATTTCAGCGTCTATTAAGGAAGATTTGTGTATGGATATTTTATAATATATATTATAAGATATGATATATATTTTATTAAATATGTGTTATATGAGAGGTAAACTCTAAAATAAACTTTATTGGGGCACCTGGGTGGTTCAGTTGGTTAAGCAACTGACTCTTGACTCAGGTCATGACATTGGGATCGCGAAATCAAGTCCCGCATCAGGCTCCATGCTAAGCAGGGAACCTGCTTAAGATTCTCTCTTCCTCTCTCTCTGCCCCTCCCTACCCCTCTTGTGCCCTTTCTCTCTGTCTAAAAATTAAAAAAATAAAATAAATAAATAAACAAACAAACAAATAAATAAATAAATAAAAATAGACTTTTTTTTCCAGCTTCACAGGCTCATACTAGATTTATTAGTATTGATAGGCATCTTACATCCCATGTATGTGAAGAATAAAGGATATCTCTTCTTGATGATTAATGATTTTCCTTCTTTGATCACCTCAGAGGATTCACAAAAGACCTGAGATTACTGATATGCAGACCATGTACCTGTCACAGGTGGGACATAAGTTTATGCTCACACTGATTTCCTTATTCTTGCCATTGTATTTTTTTTAGTAAATTGAGTTGTATTTTTTCAAAGAAAAATATGTAAATTTGTGAGCTATTTCCTACTTAGTATCTTCCGGCTCAATCTAATCTCATCCCTGGACAACAAAATTTACTACCTTTAGTTGTTACTTTTCCTGTTACTATTTATTTTCAAATAACATCTATGCTTCTGCTTTTTGATTCATCTATTTTAGATATTCCTATGTATTTATTTCATCACCTGTTTCATACTCAGTATGACTTAGCTATCTTATCACTCTCTTCTGTTGTCATTTCTTCAAATATTGACATATTGCATTCGTTCTTACCATGCTGTGACTATGTAATTTTGGTCACTGAAAGTTCAAGTAATCTTTGATGATTATTTTTCTGCTATATAATATTTTATGTCTATAGGATTATAATTCGCCTTTTTAAAATCATTTGCTTGAATTCAGAATTATATATTTCAGTGAACCACTTTATGTATCAGTCATTTGTTGATATTTAATTTTCAATTCTCAAATATGAGACAATCTATCAATTTATTTATTCATGTATTCATGTTTGTTTTGTTTTCTTGTGGATTCAATCTGAACTATTTGCTTTTTGGACTGAAGAGCAAGTTTTACACCGTGAACTTTCTTGCTTTGTAATGTAGGAAATCTTGGTGCCTAGATACTATTTGGTTTTTTTTCTTGGTTTCCTGAGAATGGGTATATGTTAGATAATTGGTGAGCCTTGTGTATTTGAAAATGTTTTTCTCTCTGAATTTGTGATTAAGAGTTTGGTTAGGTGTAGAATGCTAGGGTGAAAATGTTTTCCTCTTTATTTAAAGGCATGGCTCCATCACCTCCTAGATCCATTGTTGCTGGTGAGTGGTCTAATTTCTGCTCCCCAACTTTTGTTAGAGAATCCATTTATACTTACCAGAATAATTTTTGGTCTTTGATTTATCACTTGTCTTCTGAATTCTTGCAATCCAGTAAATAGGCCTGGGCTTTGATTTTTTGTCAATTGGTCTAGCTCCATGAAGGAAAAAGTCATGTTAGTTAATTAGTAGTAGATGCATCAATTAGATGATAAATAGCTTGTCTGTGTTAACAGCTACAGCAATCTCAGGATCAGAGCCCATGAGCATTAACTTCCTCAAGTGATATCAAGTGATATTGCCTTTCTTTTTGTGGTGGTAACCTTTTTAGATATTTTAATATAAGTCAAAAAAGAGGTTCATCAAAAATATTCAGGATGTAAAAAGGTAGAGAGCATGGATGGCCAAAATTACAAGATGGTACATAGATCTAGCAAAATAAACAAAACAGATATCACAATGACAAGGCAGACTGGGAAGGTGGTATTCCATTCTGTTGCTTCTGTCCCTTTGTGCATAGGCCTAATATTTCCAGTGCTTATGAACTATAAGATTTCCCAAAATAACTTTTATTTTGTTTAACAGGTGATTCAGTCTTGGTACTTTTGTTTGAGTTCTTAGTTTTGTACCACAGAGATGTAGGCTGCAACAGGCTCAACAGCATTTTACAGCAAAGACACTGCGACTTTGAGGATATCCTCTGGTCAGTTCTGTTTGTTTCTATTCCGTAGCTAAATGGCCCTAAAGAGAAGGCTTTTATTTGATATTATCTGACCAAATATTTATAAAATGGTGACCTAAGTTGCACTCTTATGGCTCATAGTATCATGTTCTCAGCGTACGGATTTTGATTGCCGCGATTTACTCAAAGCCTTTCTGGTGGAAGGGAGAGAGAATGATGACATGAGCAAGTGGCTAATGATTCATCATCTGCTCTCTGGCAGGGCTCTCCATTATTGCTCTTTATAGGAACCTGGACCCAAGATTGATTTTATCTGAGCGTTGATCGCCCATCAGAGATTTTCCATGCCTGTATGCTTTCAAAAGGAAAATTGCAGTCATCCCTTTCTCGACCTCTTTGTTTTCTCTGGCTCGACTAGTTGAATTAGTGATATACGCCCAAATCTCACTTACAAGAACAACAGGCTACTTTTTCTGTTGTACCCATATCAAGGTTTTAGGCTGCTGATTAGAAATCTTAAGGTCTTTTAACACAGTTGTACCATAAGAGATACCATCTTTTTTTTTTTTTTTAAAGATTTTATTTATTTATTTGACAGAGAGAGAGAGACAGCCAGTGAGAGAGAGAACACAAGCAGGGGGAGTGGGAGAGGAAGAAGCAGGCTCCCAGCGAAGGAGCCTGATGTGGGGCTCAATCCCAGGCCCCTGGGATCAGGCCCTGAGCCGAAGGCAGACGCTTAACGACTGAGCTACCCCGGCGCCCCAAGATACCGTCTTTTGAGACTTAGCTCCCGATCTGCCATTTTCTACTACATAGAGGCTCCCGTAGGTGCTTCGTTAAGACTGAAGGTGTTTCAGTTCCAATGGGAGAAAAATTGAAATGTGTGTGTACACATGATTGTGCATCCCTGTACATGTATGAGACAAATACTACGGAAATAGTGAGGATTGGAAGAGAAAGTTCCTGTAACAAATCTCAGCAATCCATACTGCTTTAAAGAAGAACATGTCCAGAATTGTAATGAATAATTGAGACTTTGCATTTTAAAAAATTGCAATAGTTTTATTTATGTATTTTACAATAGTTTTAAAATGTAGTTTGTAATTGGAATTTTTGGTTCAGATACACTTTAATCATTACTAGAGTGTCACATTCTGGCACTATCCATCACTGCTTCCTCATAAGCCTGAGAGCACATATGCCTTAAAACACTCCATGTAAACTTTTGATCTGGGCTGTGTCTTATTTTAATAATCATTTCCATCTAGGAAATAACAGGAAAACACATACTCTCCTACTAAATTTTTCTAAAATTAATTTAAATTATATAAGTAAAATAATTTTTATCTATTTCTCTTAATCAAATATATTTTGACTTGCTTTTAAACACAGCACATTGAGGAGTGAGCCCATCATATAATGCATCATAATTGTTTTTTACCCTTTTGAGCTAATTTTTGAATGTTCTTTTTAGACCTCTGAAAAGAACCAAAGCCTCCAATCAGTATCTTCCAGATATTGAATGCTTCCTCTGTCTCTCATTTTGCTCATCTCTGTGCTTAAGAATAATAAGTTTTAACTGGAGATCAGTGGAAACAATTAACCTTGAGAAGAAGTATGTAGCACTCTAGTTAATGGAAATATTTTTCACATTTTATTCACATGAATAAGATGACCTTAAAACACATCCTGGTTACCACTCCTCAATAGTAAGAGTTCTATTAAATGACTTTAGGCCACGAAAAAAATCAATTAAATGATCAAAACCTTGTTAGTGGAGAAGTTCCTAATACTAGATTATGCACATTGTCACACTGATGTGTGTGGCTTGTGTAAGTTGAAAGACAATAATGATTTTTTTTTAATACAGTGTTTAATCCTCTGTGGGCCACAGGATGGTGTTATTAGAGGAAGTGAAATGCATAGTATTAAACACTTAATGTTTTAAAGGCTGACAGTTTTTGATTTAAAAATGCTGCTTTTTAAAAAATTCATGTTATTTTAGGGGTGCCTGGGTGGCTCAGTCGTTAAGTGTCTGCCTTCGGCTCAGGGCGTGATCCCAGAGTCCTGGGATCGAGCCCCACATCAGGCTCCTTTGCTGGGAGCCTGCTTCTTCCTCTCCCACTCCCCCTGCTTGTGTTCCCTCTCTCGCTGGCTGTCTCTCTCTCTCTATCAAATAAATAAATGAAATCTTTAAAAAAATAAAAAGTAAAAATAAAAAAATAAATTCATGTTATTTTATTTCATTTTTACATGCTCTCATTTGTTTTTCTGGTTGCTTATTTTATTTTGTTTTGGCTTTTTTTTTTTTTCACTGTAGTGTCAAATCTCAAGAACTTAGCACACACACAAGTGCTTATTAAAATACTTATTCTTGATCTGGGGTAGCACACTCATCCATCCTTATAACAAGTTTCACACCTAAATCATCACCAGTCAAACTAGTTGTTCTCAAACTTTAGCATAAGAATTGCCTGGAGGACTTGTTAAAACAAAACTTTCTGGGCCCACCCCAGAGTTTCTGATTCAGTAAATCTTGGCTATTTGTATTCTTTTTGATTTCCCAAGTGCTACCTATGCTACTAGTGGAGGAATCACACCTCGAAACACAGTGACTTAAACATCTTCCTATTCCAACTGTCCTGAAGGAATCTGCTAAGGAGCACACCCGATCCAGATCCATCAAGTCGGTAATCGTGACCCACCTGCTTGGTTTGGCGGATACGCTGTGTACTCAAAAACATACATGTTGAACTGAACTCCCATGGTGACTGTGTCTACTTCACTGATATATTTGGTTCATTCAACAGATATTGTTGAATATATGATAGCACTTACCATATTACATTATTATTTTAACCTCAATACTCACTAAGTGCCTGGAACATTTTAGGAGCTCAGCAAATATTTATAGAATGCATGACTACTACATAACAGAAGTAAAATGCCAAATCAAGCATGTTGAAACGATTTCAGATGTTTATATTCTCCTTCAGAGAGAGGTAATAAATAAAAGTACAAATAGGTTAAAAACTTGCCTAAGTAGCCATGTCTGTTAGGACTTTTGTACTGTAAAAATTAGATACTAACCAGCCTATAGAAATTCGAATTCATGAAAAAAAATCCATAAGTTGACATTTGAATGCTTCAACTGGGAAAAAAAAAATAAGAAAATCAGCTATTCAGCCAAAACAAACAAACACCAAAACCCAATACTCTAAGACAGAATAAACATTGTACCCTTTTGCCAATTCTTTAATGTTACTGCTATATCTTATACATGAAAATATGACATGATTCTGTATTCCGAAGAATGAGAAGGCTCTTGTAATTCAATCTTCAGGAAAAAGAAAAGTTGGCATTAAAAAGAGGAGAGCTGCTGTATTTTTTGATTGCAGACAAAATCAGAGAAAATCTTGCACATCATTAATTGAATAAAATAAATAAGAAAAGATAGAGTAGTAATATTTGGACTCTATAGGTTTATGTGTTTTATACATATACACATACATATGACTTTCTATTTCTACGTAGTGGCTCATATATTAACACCAAGAGAAAGCAATCTTATTACCACCATTGTGCGGATGACACAATTGAGGTATTTAGAGATTGATCCCTTGCTCAGAGTCACACTACCAGTAAGGCTTACGGCTAGGATTTAAATCTAGGCAGGCAGCTTTCATAACCTTTTCTCTTAAAACACTACATCTCCATGCTGTGGCCCTGTGTGGATAAGTAGTATCTCGTTTCCAGACAGGCTAAAGCATTACCATCTTTTGGTGTGCGGGAGCATTTGAAATCCAGCTCAAATCCTCCTTTTCTCCCTTCCTTCCCTGGAGCCTTCTAAAACTCCATGCTTCTGCCAAACTTGGCTTTGTACTATTTTCTCAGCACATTTTCATTCTTCCATGTTCATGCTTCCATCACAATTTCTTTTCCCCTGTTGGGGGCCCCTGAGTAGCTCAGATGGTTAAGAGTCCAACTAATGATTTCTGCTCAAATCACGATCTCAGGGTCTTGAGATCAAGCCCCGTGTCAGGCTCCCGCTCAGCACGGAGTCTGCTTGATGTTCTCACCCTCTGCCCTCTCTCCCCCCTCCGCTCCCACATGCTCTCTCTCTCTCTCTCTAAAATAAGTAAATCTTAAAAAAAAAAAAAAATGTTTTTTTCCCCATCATCACTAGCTACCAAAAGCTTTCCCACTCTTCACACTGGCTCATTCTCACATCCAATTGCCTTTCCCCCCCTTTAGCCCAAGGGCCCATACCTGTTCTCCTTCTGTTATATTCCTTCCTTATGTTACTCAGCGTCCCTCATTTGCTTTGTCATTAAAAGTACTGTATAAAATGTAAGAGAAGGATTAATCAAGAATTGAAGTAATTAGTCTGGTTCTTATATGCTAATCCCACTGTGAGGACTGTTTTAATTTAGTCTCTTTCCTTTTCCCACCATGGTTTCTGCCACACTCTTAACACTCTTAACCTACTTCAGTCTTACAGTCCTCAATCCTGAGGGATCTTCCGACAGCATTAAAATATACAAAGGTTCCTTGATATTTTTCACCGAAATTTATAATTCTTAATAAGTCACACAAAGCCCTGGGCACAGTTTTAGTTTCATCTCATACTAATCCTTCTCGGTATTCTTTGCTCTGAATTATGAACCCATTTGCAACTCCTCGAAAGATGCTCTGCCCTTTCTCCTTGATGCCGGGGCACAGACTATTCAATTTACTTGAATGTCCTCTTTTTCTCTTTTCTTTCTAACTCTTACAAATTCATTCAGGGTCAGCTAATTTGGAAAGTTTGCCTTCAGTATCTGCAAAAATTAGATATAGGCCTATCCTTTCTGCTCCATATCTCTTTAGATTTACATTCATTAATGTGCATCCAGATTTTAAAATGCATTTAAAACTCATGCATTAAAAATGACATTTTTTCCAAATTAACTTTCATCTTGACCTTAAAAGTAATCCATACCAAATTGTTGCAAATTTTAAAATCACAGAACGTGTGAGAAAAATATTTTATGTCATCAATACAATGAAGCATGGCTGTTCTCATTCTGGTTCTCATTCTGGTTATGCAACTATTCAAAAATATTTCATTTGAAGTCTGTTAGAATGATCTCATGAATGTATTTTGCCCATATTATTGAGTTTTGATTCTCTGTTTTTAAAATTAATAATAATAACACTAAGAAATTTTTGTTGAACATTTACTTTATGCATGGAACTGTAGGGAAAATATTATGGCAATAATCTCATTTAATTCCCATAATAATCCTATGAGGCTGGTACTATTCTTTCACATATTTCCTGAAGAAGAAATTAATATCAGACAGATTAAATGGCATAAGCCAGGTCACAGACCAGCAAGTGGGATGTCAGGAGTGAATTTTTTTTTTTTTTTTTTATTCCAGAGAAGATGTCTTTTTAACACGAAGACCACAGAAGCTTTTGCTTCTTTCTTTCCAATATGCTCTGCAAAATGCTGATTATCTGCTTTACTTGTTAGTCCTGGGAATATGTTTGGCTTGTGTGCTTAGCCCTGCAGCTTTTCCTGACCTGGATGCCCTGTCCGTTCTTTTTTTCTCTCTCTGTCTAGAATCCTCTCTTACACTGCAGTGATGAAAAACACGATAGATTTAACTGCCTCTAGGGAAAAGAGATACTATGGATTAGTCTTCAAAGGGAAAACACAAGAAATAAACAAAATAAAGTAAAAGTAATCACACTTTGTGAAGTTATATGAAATTGTATGATGGTTCCTTGGCTGAAGAAATACTAGTGTTTTTTTTTTTAATATAATCGTGAAATAACCAATTACTTCTAAACAGAACATTATACTCTAAATTTTAATTTTTTTCTTGCCTTACTAAGTTGTTGCCTTTTTGAGTCATTATTGTTCAGAACTGACAAAAATGGTAAGCATATAGAACAGCCAAGAATTTCTTATGTTAATCAAGTAATAAATGAACAAATGCATAGGTCATATTTTGCAAGAAAGCACATGCCATGCTGGGAACCAGTAGTCTTGCACAATCAAACATAGGCCGTATACAAAAGGTATCTCGTATTGTGCAAAGTCTCCAAAATTCAACACTCAGGATAAATATTTCTTTTTTCAACCATTACTGTATAAAAGATAATCCTTCCTGAATTGAAAGACTATAGTAACCAATTATTCCACATGTCAAGTTTTATTCTTGGAAAAAGTAGTAAAGAGCCTCTACAAAACATGCCCCTGATAACGGGGTCTATCTACTCGCTAATTCACAAAGGCATTACAGAGATCCAGCATGTAAGTTAGGTTTATGTAAAATGCATAATAATCTTGAATATGTAGATATACTTGGCTTATAGAAATGTATGAGATATAGTTCTTACCCGTTTGGGTCTACCTAAACAGGTGGCATTAATAGAAAAAAACTGTTGGTATTAGAGGTCCCTATTCATTTCCCTAAAGCAAGGCTTCTCAGTCTCAGCAATACTGATGTTTGGGGCCAGATAATTCTTTGTTGATAATTCTTTGTTGTTGTCTTGTGTGTTGTGGGATGGTTAGCAGCATCTCTGGCTTTTATCTACCCTTCTCTAGTTGTGACAAATGAAAATGGTTCTAGACATTGCTAAATGTTCCTGGAGACACAAACCCTCAAACTTTAGGTCATCAAACTCACCCAAAGTATTTGCAAAAACACGGACAGCTAGGCCCCATTTCCAGAAGTTCTGATTCAGTAGGTCTGGGGTGGGACCCCAGTATTTGCATTTGTAACAACCTCTCATTTGATGTGAGTGACGGAACTGCTGGTTAAAGGACCTCACTTTGAGAGCCACCACTCTAAAAAGGAATGCACTGTTGCAAAATGATTTTTAAACTCAAAGAAAGACTTGTCGATTTTCTGGCATGATTATTTATGTGTGTTTTGGTTGGTTTGGTCTTTACAAAATAGAAATGATATTAAATCCAAACCACTGTAAGTCAGTCTTTAAAATTAAACCACTGAGAGTCCCATGTTCCATTAGCTCATGCTACCTTTCTCATCTATAATAAGTGAAGTGAATGCAAATGGATGAAACTGAATTAAACCATACCCTTTTCTAAAGCTTAAGTCACATGAAATTGTGATTCTGCTATAACCATTGAACAATCGTATCTTTAGTTCTTAATTTAAACTGAACATAACCAAGTATGTGCCAGGGCTACCAAGTGAACATTGAGAAATAATGCTAAAGGGTATTCCCTGTACAAGCTTTTTCTGAGCATATATAAAACCATAAACTTCTATTGTTTGAATAATTGAAATAAAATGCCTCCCAAGTATAAATTATTCTACAACACATGAAAAGTACAAGGGAAGCAAACATCTGAATAATTTAGGCTAATTGGAGAGATAGAGAATGTTTCTAACAGATTACAGCTATCCACTTAAGTGCTCTGATTCTCTTTCTCAATCTGTTTTTGTAATCGCAAGTTAAAATTTAGAATAAAAAAATTAGCATAGAGTCACTGTTACATTTGTAAGGGGAAAGAAATTTAAGGTAGTTTTATTTTATCTTTTAGCTGGTTACATCTGGTGGTAAGTATCCACAAAGTTTAACATATTCTTACATTTGGTAGCTGAAAGGTGAGAAATGCATATATTTAACCAATTATTTTATTTTTTCTCATAAAAATAATATAATGCCATATGTCAATATAGTATATATGCCAAAATTATAATAAATGTGATAGTTTGATTTTTTCCTAATTTTCCTTCTTTCTTAGAAATCTGATTCAATATGTTCCATGCATAAAAGTACAAACTAATGTTATATTACCCCAAACAGTAGTGTTAATATGTTTTACTAATATAACAAAAGTTTTCATGATTCAGAGCTTTGTAAAACACTGTGTTAAATACAGGTAAATAGTTTTCCTTAAGGTGTGGCTTATCCGAATTTTAATATATGAAATTGTTTGTATATCTCTCATGACAGTTTAGATTACAAAATCTTTTCTGAACTTATTTGACTATAATTCTCTCTCTTTAGAACCATCTCCTGGGACCAATAGCTTTAGGATACTATTTGAGAAAGAGAACTATAATTTTTAAATCATGTCAAATAATTACCTTTTAGTCAAAGGGAGAGCTACTATCTCTATAGTAAGTATAAGGACATTGAAGTTCAAAATTTCAAATGGCACATGCAAAGCCACTAGGTAGAAATTTCTGATATCAGTGCTAGAATTCAAGCTCTTCATCCCAGTTCTAGTCTTCCTACCACACTCCTGATTGTGAAGCAAGCCTGCCAGGCTGACTAGTATTCAGAGCGCATAGACCCTACGTAGCCCTGTGACAGTAATAAGTGCATGGAGATAGTCTGAATAAAGTAAAATAATTATATACTTGGAAGATGCAAGATCTAGATGGGTAGTAAGGAGGGCTAGTCAGGACCCATTACTTGGTAGGAGTATATTTTCATAAAGAGCTGAAAGTGACAGACCCATTTAACTTGATTATTAACAATTGCATAATATACCTGCTATGGATTCTACCAAGGGGGTAAAAAAAGATACACTTTCGCCTTGAAGAAAGTGTTCTGGTTTTGTTGTTGTTTTTCTTAAATACAGGGAGCTAAACCACCTTCATTTCATACTGAGGAATATTAAATAGTACTATCTGCTTACTTGACATTGTCTTCCTGAGGTGAAAAATATTTAATAATATAAAAATATTAGGAAGATAACATGAATGTCTTTCTCAATACACTGTGAGCACTTTGTGGGCAAGTACTATCTTTCTCTTGTTTATAATTTGTTGAATTAATATTATGCCTAACCCGATTTTGGAATTTAATGATGGTAGATATAAATGTGCTTCGTGAACTGAATTAAAATTTTTCCAGTCCTTCTCGAACCACGGAAAGCATCATTGATAAAGTGTCTTCTCCTTTCTCTTCATTCATTAAGTTGGTATTTATTAATAGTACCCAGAATGTGACAGCAAGTAAAGACAAACTCCTTCTCATTGAACTTGCTTTCTGTGTGTGCCTTAATAAAACAATTGAACTAACAAACAACATTTGCAAAGGCTTGGCATAGTCAACAACTGAACTGTCAGTGGGATTAGAGCCCTCCCAGAGATCAAAGGGTAGAGCGAGGCACAGAACACTTAAGTTCTGGAAGATTGTGGGTAAGGATGGTGCTCTCTAATCCTAAGAGTTTGGGGTGGCCATGGAAATATTTTCACAAAGCGAGGTCACGAGGAGATTTGAATTTTGAAGACAAGTGCAAGGGAGAAGTTGGAGGGTGCTAGAACGTTTTCTGAGTGATCAGTTAGAGCTTGTTCTTTCGGAGGTGAGTGGTTACCGGGAGGATGGAAAAAAATAACACTGTTTGAGAAATAAAATTAACAGCACATGCTGTGTGAGTATGGGCCATGAGGAAGAGGGAAGGTGTCAAGGACGCCTTAGCTTTTTAGCTCCCGTAGAATGTTTTTCTTGCCTATGACATTATTTCAGAAAGGAGCAATCATTTGTGTGTTTAATTAAATCTGTGTTACAATTTTCTGGTAACTGAAGTTCTTAATACTTTTTAATGACAAAAATCTAGGAGTTTGCAGTGTGAAGGACACCCTAATTAGTAGAACTACACGAAAAACAGACAGTGGTAAGACTGAGTCCATTCTAGTAGTTGAAGATCCTGGGGTAAAATACACCACGTTAAGTAATGTTATGCCAAGGACAAACCTATACACTATATTCAGGAATTTTTTGGTCCACTTCACCTATCTTGGCTTCCCATTGGCAGTCGCACTCTGCCCTGGAAGTGAAGAGGTATTTTCTGAACAACGAAGATGAGTTTATGGTAACCGGGGTTAAACTAATGGAAAGCATTGAATTGATCAGCAGGAAACTCAAGAAAGGTTAAAATAGCCTCCATTTTTATGTTGCCGTACAGTAGTGAGTAATGGTAATTGAATTCCCCTTGTGAGATTCTAAGAGATTTTTCCACAGGATCCTGTTCTGTATAAAAAGGAAACAATGGCTTGTGGTAAAGTTAATTCAAGCTGAGACACATTAACTGCACCACATTATCGGTTGCTAAGAGTGCTATTAACACACATCACCCACTGTGTATATTTGTGAATTAGGAGGTTTCCTTGTTAATGGAAATGAGACACTTTCCTTGAAATATCAAGCACTGTGGATGTTGAGATTGTTTTTAAGAAGCACAAAAAGGGAAGAACACATTTATTCTGTACATGTTGCGGCCCCTCTCCCTTTTGACCCAACACTGTTTTTACTACGGTTTTGTTTCTCTTTGGACTGTTTGCTGCTGTTGTTTTGTTGTTTGTTTGTTTTTCTATTCGTGTGTGTGTGTGTGTGTGTGTGTGTGGCGGTGGGGGGGATCACCTTTGAAGAGACTCCCACCATGAAAATACTTTTCAAGTGTACCAAACCATGCTGAATTTTCTAAAATAATAGCTGCTTGTTATTAAACTTAAATAGAAACATACTAGCCAAGGAATCAAGAAATTCAAGTTCGATCCTGGCTCTGGCTCTGCCTTATGCGTCCGTGAAAATGGGAAAGGGGAAAGAAGCAATATTTATGGGAAGCCTGTAATATGCCAGGCAGAAGGCTTAGCTTTACTTACGTCCTTTCCTTTAAATTAATTCTTTTTTAACTTTGGGAGCAATCTACTATTTTTCCCCTCTCTTTAGATTTGAAGAATCTGTGACTCAGAAAAAGGCAGATCCCTAAGTGATCTATAAAATAAGAGTGTTACGGGCTAGGTGAATTCAGTGGCCTCTCTAACATAGAACACTCTATGTTTACTCCTCCACTCACTGCTGAACACACAAAAACACAGACACCTGCACTCAAATAGTTATTGCTTTTTTTGAAAAAACAATGACTATTGGATAACTTCATATTTTTGATCATTGTCTTAATGCAGTGGCCTTACATGAAATAAATACTTTGGTATTTTTGTTTGTTTAATTAATCCCCTACTTACAAACTCAGGCTATGCATCAATGTTATTCTAGCAGATATTCCTTACACTTCACCAAACACCGAAAAGGAAAGCACTTAAAAGCAATAATTCAAAAGTATGTTACTGACATTTTCACACTACATTTGCTTTATTCCAAAAGTGGACCCAGGGTATGAATATAAATGTAATTCTTCACCAATTACATGGAAACAAATGACAGTACAATTACATGATTAAAAATGAATTTTATTTATGCTTTCCCATGCATGAAATCTACATACTTCCTGTCTGGTTTGTAAATAGGCTCAAAAATACTCTTACAAACACATAATAATTTTCACTGGTGAATTTCTCATAAAATTGCAATTATGTATGGAAAAAGTTAGTTTCCATAGTCTAAGCTAGAAATGGAGGGGAAGCAACATGAAAGAAATGCAGAGGATGTGTTTTAAACTCTGCAAATGGTTGTGTCAACTACCTAGATTATAAAGCCACTGGGAGTAGGCATTTTGTTTATTCACTGACTAAGGAAAAGGGGGGCTGACAGAGTGAATCCTGGCTCACAGATACACCAATACACCGCTGAGAATACTTTGCATTATTATTAATTAAACATGTAGAACATGTTAAAATATAAAAAGCTTTCTTTTATATGCATAAATATTTTACCTATAGGAAATATTTTTTGGTAAGTGAAAAGAAATAAACAAAAACTTCTCTGGGAGATTTTTTCTGGGAGAAATAATCGTAATAATCGTTATGAAATAAGGAACAATCAAAATGAGACTAAAACCAGACCACATAAAATTCTGAGCATTCCATAATATTTGACCCCACTACCCCACTTCCTGTGCCAAAGATAAGCCTGCTTCTCACCAGAACCTGTTTTCTTCTCTTCCTGGGCAGAGATAGAATGCATTTTTTCAATTTCTCTTGGTGTTAGGTGTGAGCACATTATAGTTGATAGAATGTGAGCAGAGTAATACGTGCCCTCGCAAGCCTTCGGGTCTGGTTCTTAATCACTTACAACTCCCCACCATCCCTGCCCCCGCTTTCACCTCCTCTTCTGTGATTGGTCCTGTTGACTCTTGTGTATTTTCAAGGCAACGGTCAATCCATTTGTTGCTATCAAGAAAACGTCTTGACATCAGTGTGTGGGTAGGATTAGAAGCCATGGGTTGAAGAAGGCAGATCTCTATCACCTGCCTCTCTAAATAATAAAGTGTATAAGAGCCAGACATCAGCCAGTCTAGAATTACCTTGGATTGCCTATGTGAGAATAACCTTCTATTTCACGTAAGTCGTGATTTGGGGGTTCTAATTTCAAGTATTTAGCCTAGCCTAATAATTAGTATATTTAACTGTTTGCTAATCATAATCCAGATGATACACATAAAAAACATAGTCTAACATTCGAATATCAGAAGGAAGCAATTAACAAACTAGAGATATACATGCACAATGCATAAATGGATATGATTTTTGTTAATAGAATTAAAAATACATGCACAATGCATAAACGAATAAAATTTTTGTTAATAGAATTAGAAAATAAGTACAATATCTATACATATTTCCCTGAATCTCTACTAGATGAAAAAATCTAAAAGAACTATCAAAAAGACGTCAGACTGCTTAAAACGGACAGTGTACACAGATGTTCGTAAATTACCTAGTCAGAAAACGAATTGAACGAGCAATGTCACACTCCTCCACTTCATCCTTATCGACATTCATGGAAGGGCAGATTATCCCAAAGCAGCCCACACCGAACGGACTTTGCTTAAAAAACTAGGCCTACTCTGTGGGATTCAAGAGAAAATAATACAACAAGCAATGTGTTGTGTGTGTGTGTGTTTTCTTACTTTTGACCATGTTTTGTCTCTTTCACTGCTTATTAGCACTTCCACCAAAATTGGTTAAGGAGGGGAATCTGAAAATCAGCACTTCCCGATATTGATCCACGAAACTGTTATTAGTCCTATCACCTTTACTACCTTGCCTGAATGGCCACTCAGTGTCAGTCCTGTTTTGACTACACCACTCCAGGGCATGGATTCTAATTTGAAAAATGGACCCAGCATTGGCAGCGGCAGACACTAGACTGCATTGACTGAGCACTGGCAACAGAGGAAAGCCTGCAGATGGTATTTTCAAGGCAACGGTCAATCCATTTGTTGCTATGAAGAAAACGTCTCCAGTATTAAGAGCCCTGTATTGCAAAAAGCTGAAAAACATTCATTAACTAAAATCAATGCTTTCCTTTTCTTCCAAACCACACTGTTTGCTTTGGGGAAGTGCTGAAATTGTCTGCTGCTCAGTAAAATGTATCTTTATCCTTTGTCAAATATAAACATTTTATGAAAGGGCTTGCTTTAGTTATCATTTTAATCACTGTTTCCTAAGAGACACACAAATCTCAAACAAGAATTTATTTTTATATTCCGTTACAACTATTCATTTTTGCTGACTACTATTAGGCTATGCTGTTTTTGTGGATCAAAATTTTAAAAGTATTGCTGTAGTCTTTTTGTTATAATTGTATTGCTAGTATAATTGTTTGCATATGGTATTTGTTTAACGTTTTTGTTGAGCACCTATTATGTGCGAGACACTGTGATAGGTGCTGGGGATATAAAGATAACATGACACGAAGCAGTTTCTTATGTGAAAATAAACATGAAAAACACAAACACACACGAAAGGCCAGAGAGGTGACAGCGCTGCTTAGAGCAGGGTCTTGTACATGAGAACTAGTCTCAGGCTTAAAAAGAGGGTCCCTACACTATAGTTTGTGATGTGTTTATGTCTTAGAGGTCTGCTGGGACACTGAATTTCTCATCTGACCCTAGAAAAGGAGTAGCTAAAGAAGTGGAAGATGAATAATAGTGAGACAGCATTTTCAGTTGTCTTATGTAAAATTTTAGTCACTCATGAAATATTTTCATTTTAATTTGTTAGGTTGACTAACAAATTAAGAATTAGGATTTCGTTAAATGTCATTGGTTGTCGTTATGATTACCTATTTGTTTGTTTGTTTGTTGATTGTGATTGGTAATCCGAAGCCAAGGTATTCTTTCATTGGCCCCTAATCACAAATAAATTTTTTGACACTGGTTAAAGATGAGTCTGCAAATTTGTTCTTAGGGCTTCTTCCTTCAGAGATATTTGCAGTATCATTTGTAAATTGGATATCCGCATTATATATGGCCAAATCTTTATTAAAGTTAATATTCCTTTCATTATTTATATATAAAACCCAAAATAATAAAAACCAACCAAATATTGTATACATGGAAAGCTCTTAGATAATCAATCTGTTTATTTAAGGGATAAGAAAATCTATAGGACTTATAGCAACCCTGGATTCCACTCCTGGGTTCTGATCCCACGTTTGTCAGTCACTATGACTTTAGAGTCATGTTGGACAAGTGAGTGAGGCATTTTTAAATGTCCTCATTGGTAAGTGAGGAAGTTAGGTTTTATTCTTTGGCTATTTCCAATGATAAAATTCTGTGATTCAAAATACCTTCCCCAGGGGGTTCTTAGATATTTAGTGCCAGTTTGAACTTGAGTCTCCTTTCTCAGATCCAGCATACCAGATACAGCTTTCCTTTTGCAAACACAGCTCCAGGGGGTAGAATGAAAGTATGACCAGGATTCTACATCTTCAGAAACTGAAGGAAAGAGTCCTGTTGTTTTTGTGTATTAAAGCTTGTCTGCCTCGAACACACTATTTCTAGAATTTCTTTTTTGACAGTTCCAGAAAGCAGGTAAGAACTATTTCTCTTCTCCAGATCCTAAATAGTCAGAATTAATTGTGGAATCACATCCTTTTCTTTGGATGCCACGCAAAGTTTTATTTTAACAGTATACTCTAAACAGTCTCACGATAACATTTTGGACTTGACAATGAAACTAGAGTTAAGGGACTTGCTTGCCAAAGAAACATGATTATTGGAAAGAGCGTGGGTTTGGAATAAGACAGATCTAGGTTCAGATTTTTTTTTCTTACTTACTAGATGTTTGTATAAATGATCTGAGGTCTGATCTTTGGAATTGAGTTTGATACAGATATTGTAAGAATTAATAAGGCAAAATTGCAACTTATCTGATATGTAAATATAAATGCTAGTGCCTCCTTCATCCTTACTGTTTATCTTCTTTCCTTTCTCTTGTGTTCTCACTCTACCCATTTCCAGGAAAAAAAATAATATTGTGTGCTATGAAATATAACCTTTAAATGTTATTGGGTGCTAGAGAGTAGGGTTATGATAATTCCATTTCTCATCACTCTTCCTTTCTGAATTTTATGTCTAAGGAAGAGTATACACTAAGAAAAATTGCCAGTCAATGAAAATAAGTCTAATTTACTAAATATCAGGAAAGTTTTTAACATCTCACAATGCGAGGATTCGTTAGTAAATATGCCATAGCACCCTGTGTAGTTGAAGGAAGGTTGAACATGTTTTCTATTAATCTTCTCTCAACTGATGATTGCCAGATCCATCTAACTTTTACTTTTTTACAAATATGCGGTGGAGCAGAAGGGGCTGCCAAGGACAGAAAAAGGATCAGAGGGTTAATGTTGTAGCCATTCCACCTGTTAAGGAAACATTCCCAATGACTATTCCATTCTCTGCTCCTTGACGTGAATAACATGGGCCTTGGGTAGGAGTTTGGGAGAAAGACAAATTACTTCTCTATTCTTTCCAAAGCAACAATTTAGGGAGGAAAATTATTAGGGAAAATTATCCACTCACCCTCTGTATTCATTCCTTTTTGAAGGAGCCCAACACTGACAATTGTACCCCGGATTCCAGGAGATAAGAAAGTATAAGATACACTTCTGTTATAGCAAAGTTTTATTGCAGAGATTCTGAAGGAGAATCTGATCATAGAAATTCAATTTTTGTAATTTGAGAAGCTAAAATGAAACAGGGCCAAAATATTAAATTTTGTAGTGCATAACCAATTGGAAAGAAGCAAACTGAACCCCTTTAGGAAAGAGAGAGAATTCACTCTTCTAAACCTGTATCACCTGCATTCATACATGGATGGTCACGTCACCTTGATTTGTTTTTCTTTAATCATGATAGTCATGACCCTTGTTTACGAAATTAAGCAACTAATATCATGTAGGATTTTAGTGTATCTGTTATAGAATTCCATTTACTGAAAACAGTTAAAAAGCAAAAACTTCTCGGTGTCATATTTAATAACTTCAAGTTATTGTTAATATGGATGAGAACTGGAGAGAGACATAAGTCCCTAAGTCATCCACTGTATAACATCTGCTATGATTGCGTTCATAGAATAAGATTCTCCATGAGTTCACCTGTGGTACATGGAAATAGCTTTGACATTCTGAACTCTTATGTTCTATTTTATTTTATTTTATTTTATTTTATTTTATTTTATTTTATTTTATTTTATTTTTACTATTATTATTTTTTGCAATAAGACAAAATGATTTAGTAATTAAGAGTCAGGCTCTGAAACCAAAATATCAGGATTCCCCCAATTTTACTACATACTGACTTTGTGACAATGGTCAAACTACTTCACCCTACATTACCTGATGATTTTCACCTTAAAATGTGATAATAAGAGTATAAATGCGATTCTCTTGTAAATTCCTAGGAATAATGCTTGGGAATATAATGCACTATGTAAGTATGATAATTCTATTATTAACCAAGTCACTTTGAAATTCACTCTTAATGAATCCCATTGATACCTGTGTTTTTTTTTCCTAGTAGAAAATAAATGTTAAAAGGGAAAACTTTCTGTCTGTGTTGCCATATCATCAGAGTTTAGAAGTCCCTGACACACGTATTTTAAAAATATGCTACATAAGGTAAATGAATAAGTGAACTGATTTTTTTTTTAAAGATTTTATTTATTTATTTGACAGAGAGACAGCCAGCAAGAGAGGGAACACAAGCAGGGGGAGTGGGAGAGGAAGAAGCAGGCTCATCGCGGAGGAGCCTGATGTGGGGTTCGATCCCATAACGCCGGGATCACGCCCTGAGCTGAAGTCAGACGCTTAACCGCTGTGCCACCCAGGCACCCCAAGTGAACTGATTTTTTAAAAGCATGGGGGAATTATTGCTTTTGTAATAATAATTAATTTAATCATAACACAATTGTTTATTGGTCAATTACTATGCACCAGTATTTGACTACATTGTTTAATAGAAATCCTACAGGAAACTTGGAGGTGGTTATTACTATTATCCTCATTTTAGAAATGAGGACTCTGATGTTCAAAAAGATGGAGTATAAGCTGTTCAAGATTGGTTACTGATTATTAGAACCAGGATTTATGTCCAAGTCAAGTATGCTTATAGACAAAATATGATTTTGTTCTCATTGACAGCGAATATTATCATTTTCAGATTTCTACAGAAATTTTTATGCTATGAATTATAACTGAATTGGATTTAGAAATTTGATGTCATTTTAAAGGATAATGTGTAAAATGTTTTCAGAAATGACTCTTTCAGTTATATCTCAACATGCATAGCAAAGGGGACTCAAGATGGCATCACAAGAACAAGCAACTCCTTAAACGTAAAGAAAGGGAGGTTCATTGATTTTTGTCCTGGCTGAAGGCCGTTTTGAAATAAGTTGGTATGTAGCTCATAAAACATATAATAAAAAACAACCAAACAATCAGAAGGCCAAGTTGAAATTATTCAGCAGTCAGAATTTTCCAGAAGAAAAAATACACCATCTGCCATCAAATATAGGGTATCATTTTGTTCCTGATTAACAAAACAAATAATATCCACCTATTAACAGATGTAATCGATGATTGTGTATCAAAACAAAGAAGGAAAAATGAAACACTTTTGTGATTTTTGTAAGAATGAGAATTAAGCACCAAATAAAACATGTGAGATTCTGTAGTTAAATTTATGATACTATATTTATGGAAAGTTTTTATTGACTTAGTCCCATATAGGGGCACCTGGGTGGCTCAGTCAGTTAAGCGACTGATTCATTTGTTTTGTTTTTTTAAAGATTTTATTTATTTGACAGAGAGAGACAGAGTGAGAGAGGGAACACAAGCAGAGGGAGAGGGAGAGGGAGAAACAGACTTCCCACTGAGCAGGGAGCCTGATGCGGGGCTGGATCCCAAAACCTGGGATCATGACCTGAGCTGAAGGCAGATGCTTAGTGACTGAGCCACCCAGGCACCCAAAGCGACTGATTCTTGATTTCAGCTCAGGTCATGATCTCAGAGTTGTGAGATGGAATTCCAAGTCGGGCTCATAGCTGGGTGTGGAGCCTTCCTAATATTCTCTCTCTCCCTCTCCCTCTGCCCCCCCCCAAATAAATGAATAAATCTAAAAGAGAATCCCATAGGAAAAGTCTTTATAAGATGATAAAAACTAGACAGGAAGGGTTAAAACAATGAAAAGAGCCATAGTCAGATGTGCCTACGTAAATGGATTATTCCCTAAACATCCTTCAGTGAACTTTAGATTACCAAGCATTATTTGTAAAGGAAACGTTGGAAATTATACAGTAGGAAGATGTTAAACACTTTTTGCATCAATATCATGATGACATTAAAAATAACAGCAAATATTTTATGAAGACAGAGAGATTTATGAAAAGATATAAGAAAAATGGTGAAAGAATAAAAAATGCTTTTCACTCAGCATCCAACAACATTTATTGACTACCATGCACCAGCCAGCATGCCAGGGTAGGATTTATAATGACTTCCCTTCTAGAGTGTATAATTTAGTCGAGATTAGATGACTTTGTCAATGATTCAAGATAAGGAGGAGAGGTCACACAGCGACAATGATAAATAGTAAGTTTAATAGAGGGAAAAAATTCAGAATTTTTTTGTTATCTTTGTTTATTTGCCTTGCATATTTATTTTCCTTAAGATTGCAGGTATCCATTCAAAACCATAAGGCAAATCTGGGTGAAAAAAAATTGGATGAATTCATAAACTGTATTATACAAATTTTAAATGCCAAGGAGCCAACAATTTAACCAAAAGTACTTAAAATATAACACCATCAATGAAATAGTCTCAGTGAATTAAAGCAGAGCTCTGAGCAGCAGTTTCAAAAATTATTTTAGGCACAAAACACCCCAAAATCCCATCTGGTATAAATATTGGTAGAAAGTAATTATTTCTACAAGTTCCATTCTAAACAAAATGATGACCTACTATATGCTAGTAATTCAACTAGTGGTATCTAGAAATATAATGAGGCACAGAAGATAGTCTTGCCCTGCACACGCTCATATTTTATTCAGAGCATTAAAATCACATAGATGATAGATATAGAAAGATAAATAGATAGATGATAGATGGATAATAGAAGCAGACAGATGCAATACAACTAAGTATACAGGACTCAGAGAGAAAGAAGTTTTTAATTGTGCTGAAGAGAACAGGGAAGATTTCCTAAAGAGCTGCTATTTTTTTCCTGAGTTTCTTTTTTTTTTTTTTCCCCTGAGTTTCAAAGGGAAGGAGACTTTTCAAATAAGTACAGTAAGAAAACTGGACTTTCCAGCAAAAGGTGCGGTATATAAAAATGTATATCAAGTTTAAGGATTATAAATGGGTTCAGAGAGGCAGGAACCCTGGAACATATGGGAAATTTACAGTAACTGAAATTAGAAAATTGGAAGTGTCAAGTCTTAGCCTTGTTCTCATATTTATGGAGTTTGGGTGACAGGAACTTGCCTGGTTGAGACTGGGTTTTAGAAAGATCACTTTAGCACCAATGTAGAGAAGGGTGTGCAAGACAGAACAAACTAGAGCCAGAGAACCCATAGTAAGACCATTAAAATAGCTCAAGGGAAAACTAATAGAGGCATAAATAAGGCAGTGGCAGTGGAGAAGAGGTGAAGGGGAAGGATTCAAGCAACAAATTTAAGAAGCTGGACGTGAGGAGCGCCTGGGTGGCTCAGTCGGTTGGGTGTCTGCCTTTAGCTTGGGTCATGGTCCCAGGGTCCTGGGATCGGGCCCTGCATTGGGCTCCCTGCTCAGAAGGGAGCTTGCTTCTCCCTCTCCCTCTGCTCCTCCCCACCACGCTCCTGCTACCCCCCCCCCCCAAGTAAATAAATTAAAAAAAAAAAAAAAGAAGTTGGACATGAAAGTATCTTTTTGTCCAATTAGATGTGGAGGCTGACTAAAAGAATCTATACACGTGATTCTCAAATCCTCTCCCTTCCCGTTAGGTTGCAGGTAGTCTTCCCAGATATCCCAAACTCAAACCCAGTGTATCAGTCAGGATTCAACCAGAGAAGCAAAACCAGTAGGTGATTATCCCTCTCTCTATTCCTGTCCCTCTCTAGCTCGCAACTCTATATCCATAGCTATATCTATGTCTATCTGTAGCTGTATCAATCTACTGCAAGGAGTTAGCTTACACAGTTCCATATGTCAGCTGTCAGGAAGGGCCAGCTAAAACTCCCGGTTATTGCTGAAGCTGCAGATTATGATAATCTCTCTCACTTGATGTCATATGATTATTGATTTTAATCACATCTACAAAATAGCTGCACAGCAACACTAGATTAATGTTAGATGAAGTAACTAGGGACTTTAGCCCATTCAAGTTGTCAAAAATACCATCACAGGCAAATATAGACTTCAACTTTAAAAAAACCTGTTCTCAAATGACTCCTACATTTCTTGGTTAGGAAATTGAAACAATTTTCTGTAAGTAATCAAAACAGGAGAAAGAAAGAAAAAGGAAATAAGTAGATTTGGGGGGAAGAGGAAGAGTCATAGTTTGGATTGTTTAATTTTGAAGTCACCATGGAGGACTGAAAGATTAAAATATGTCTAATGTTTTAAATGAGTTTAAAATTTTATGACATATTTTTACCACATACTAATATATGAGAAAGAACTTAGCACGCTTTCCTTGAAATAGTGTCCTACAGTAAAGACTGCAGGCAGGTGAAAATGGGAAGGCCCAGTTTTAGTCCTTGATAGGAAACAATGTGTTTGGGAAAGATATGTAACCTCTCTGGACTTCACTGTCTTGGGGGTTTAAGAGAGATAGAATAGACTGCTGTATCTTCTATTGTATTTAATGATGAGGCATTAAGGTGATATTTCCTAAGTGTAATGATAATCAAAATAATTCTCTTAAGATTTGTTATTAACCAATTCTTTACAAAAAGCCCACAATCAGTAGGGGATAAATTATGGATAAAATAGATAAAATGATGCATGTGAGAGGGACAGAGAGGGGTGGGCGGAGAAGGGCTTTCTCTGACCACATCTAATTATTCAACCAGTTTTTTTTTCTTTCTTCTTTTTAAATTCTATATTCATTGAATAAGATTGGAACTCAACAGACTCAAAACTTTGAAGCCATATGCTTCTAGGAACACGCCCCAGTGGTCTCATTTTTCTCCCAAATTGGATTGAATTTAAAAAAAATAGGAAGGGGAGGATAAAAAAGTTGGAGATACGAGGGAAGGAGAGAGAGAGAGAGAAAGAGAGAGGGGGGGAGAATGAGGACAAGGAAAACATGAAGCTGAAGGAGAAGAGTAACAGAGTTACTCCTAGAAGCAAAATCAACTCTGGTTAGTTTTGGTTCATTGTGACTTTGACATGCAAAACAAAACAAAGCAAAAACATTTTAAGTTACTTTGTAGTAAAACATTACATCTCATTTAAATCTTCTCTGTACAAATCTTCCTAGATCAATGGATTATTGTTTGACTAAATGTATGTTGCCTGTGAGCTGCTGAATTTCTTGTTCCGTTCTGTAATGCTGCCCCTAAGGAGGTGGTCTGATACAAATTCTGGTGGTGTTGGTGCATAAAATATATTGCTCCTGATTCCATAACTCTTTAAGTATTGATAATGTCCAGCTCATCTGCTGAGGCCTGTCCTTGACAGGCATCCCACAATAGGTCAACTGCATATTTGAAGTAAAAGAAGCTGAGGGGCTTTTTCTGAACAAGTAAAAGTGTCTCTCTCTATGTTTGTGTCATTTCTCATTGTGTCATTTCTCATTGTGATTCTTGATCATGTCCTAGTGAGACTTATGGACATTTAAAATGAGGTTTAGTAAGTAAAAAGAAAAATTTCATGTAGTATAAAGAACGAAAGGAGCTAAATTATCTAGGTTCAGTTTTGCTTAGGAGCAGACAAACTCATTAGACATTAACTTAGTTATCTTCAAAGTACATTTAATGATATTTACCAAACTGTTGTCTTCCAAGTGGCCTGAGTAGCTCCCTCGTATTTTGTCCGAAAAGAACCAAAATGCTTTTTGCAAATAATACTTCACATAACTGATCCTTTACACACTTGCTCTTTTTTCTCACAATCATGGTAACTCATTTGATCACAGAGAGTATTGGGAACATGATAAAGCAGAAGATCACTTTTTGAATTTTATTAAGATATTTACTTGTTTATGTTGATTTTTCATCTAGGCTTACTTTTTTTAATTTAAAAATATGACCTATGAATTGGCACGATTTTTTTAAAGAAGACTTTTTTTTTTAAAGATTTTATTTATTTATTCGAGAGACAGAGAGAGCACGAGAAGGGGGAGGGACAGAGGGAGAGGGAGAAGCACACTCCTCACTGACCAGGGAGCCCAACTCGGGGCTCAATCCCAGGACCCTGGGAGTTGAAGGCAGATGATTGACTGAACCACCCAGTCAGGCATGGCTTTTTGACTACTACTTTAGCTTCTTTGCCTAACGAAGTAAATCAAAGATTAGAATGGTTCAAAGTGATGCCCATTGCAAAAATGATGTTGATTTCATTATGGAACGTTTTTCTGTTTTCATAGATTACCATCATTACCTAAATGGATGGGCATTCATTTACAGCCTTTAAAATAATGAAGCCCCTTGGTCCTCCATCTCCCATTTGCTCTAGGCTGTCATTCAGATAAATTATAAACAGAATTGGTGATGATATTATCAAAGATTTTACTTGCTCTTAGGGACTGATAATTTCTTTGTGATCATCTTTTTTGAGGCTGCTCAAAACTTAAGTGCTTAACCACATTGGCACCTTCATCATATATAAGGCACTTTAAGATTTAAAATAACTAAACTTCTCTTAGAGATGAACTTGAAAGCAGATTTGTTTCCTGAAATGATATTAAAACGAGACCACAGTGTCTATGTGTTATCTACTTATTTTATCACTATCTATGCTCACACCTTAAACGTTCATTTTCACACAGTTAATCTTCACCTGATTCTTTGTGTGGCAAAGCTTAAGTCAAATTATAAAACTACAAAAACAAAATAAGGGATTAGAAAACCTGCGGTTGGGTGCCTAGTGGCTCCGTCGTTAAGCGTCTGCCTTTGGCTCAGGGAGCGATCCCAGAGTCCTGGGATCGAGCCCCGCATCGGGCTCCTACACTGAGAGCCTGCTTCTTCCTCTCCCACTCCCCCTGCTTGTGTTCCCTCTCTCTCTGGCTGTCTCTTTGTCAAATAAATAAATAAAATATTTTAAAAAAAAAAGAAAAGAAAACCTGCTGTTTACAATGATACCCACACAGTTACATAAACTCAGGATAGAGGCAGGTCTGAAACCACCAACAGAGTGAGCTATGATTGAAATACAGGATAGAAAAGTCAGCTTTACAACACATGGCTGGGAGCTATAGTGGAGAGACCCACTGATTAAAAATCTACCAACATATCAAGATACTTAAAATTTTTTCTTGTTTTCTTTTCATTAAGACATGACACCATCCATAGTCTACTGTATACTTGATTGCTTCTGGAAGATAAAAGTTATTAATATGCCAACTTCAATGAATTTATGTGATGGGTTACACAGCTATTTCACAACTTGGCATGATAGCCATGGTTTTTATGGTGGGAGCTCCTCATTCTCCTGAGCCTTACACACATGTTCTGTTCTGCAGTACGTACAAACCAAGGTAAGTATCTGCAAATGTAGAAATAGAACTTCCGACATAAAAATGTCCTTTTTTCTCTACTGTGAAGGTGAAGTGGGTTCTGCTATGAGGGCACTTTGAGCTCCATTTAATCTATTTTTCTTTTTCTCTCTTATTCTCTGCATTGCAGGGCCAATATTTGGACCTTGGGTCATGTGGGGTCTATTTGGCCACAGATGGTAACTAAATATAATTAGTTGCAAATGTGCAATATTATAAATAAAGTGGAATAACTGGTTCAGAGTCTTCATCACAAGAGGTGAAATGTTCTGGTTGGGTTGGTATTTTGGGGACAGTGGTGGTGTAGATGGCAGCATGTCCTCAAGTAGTTGAATTCCTAGAAATGATCATATGAATCTATGGTATGTGAATGTTTATTGAGAATATCCCTATCTATATATGTCCCTTTCTGTTTCTTTCTATATTTCTATCATCTATCTATCATCTATCTATCTATCTATCTATCTATCTATCTATCTATCTATCCATCCTCTATCATCTACTCATCCACCCTTCCACCCATCTACTTACCTATCTTCTATATAAAATTTCTTTAGATGTACTTTTCCAGAATACAGCACACACAGTGTGACTCTCACTACATTAACCCAATGTAGGTTGCCTGTGTTTTTCACGTGAATGCTCCAGCCAAAGGATATACAACATTCAATGACCACATATTGTAGTGTAAAGTCCTGATGGGTTTTTTGGGGTGTTTTTTTTTCCCCTTTTTTATAATGCAAGTGCCTCACTCAAGCTTTTGTTGCCAAGGCATCCGTTTTAAAGATGCATCCCACGTTACCAGTCACAGGACTAGAAAAAGAGCCAGGCCATCTTTGCCCACAGGGGCCCCTTTGTTTTAGAGATCTTGCTTGATTTCAACAACTGACCATTTGAGCTACTTGCCTTTTCTCTCCCCAAGCTTTAAATTCTGGCTCTTATGTTTTAAAGATAATGCTAAGTGAAAAAAAGTCAAGCAGAGAAAGACAATTATCATACGGTTTCACTCATTTATGGAGCATAAAAAATAGGAAGATCGGTAGGAGAAGAAAGGGAAGCATGAAGGGGAGGCAAACAGAAGGGGGAATGAACCATGAGAGACTATGGACTCTGGGAAACAAACTGAGGGCTTCAGAGGCGAGGGGGTGGGGGATTGGGATAGGCCGGCAATGGGTATTAAGGGCACATATTGCATGGTGCACTGGGTGTTATACGCAAGTAATGAATCATGGAACATTACATCAAAAACTAAGGATGTACTGTATGGTGACTAAAATAACATAATAAAAAATTATTATTAAAAAAAAATCAACCAATGAAGAGTGAGTGCACAAAACCCTAGGCTTCCATACTTGACCCCGATAAAAATAGAACCCTTGACCCAAGCTCTCTCCATGACGTCACTGTGGGGCCCAAGAGGTGCTGTGTAATTCCCAGGTCTTGTAAGTAAAAACCCTTTATATTTTCAAAGTTTTCTGATGGTTGTTGCTGAGAAACATCTTTCAACCCTAAGAACCACAAGGGCAGGTCCAAATACAACAGTGCTTATTGGTAGGCTGAGACCATCACAAAACACATATTGGGAGCCCACAGACGAGGAACTTCTACAGATTCTCTAGGTCAGGGCTTCTCAACGGTTTGTACATAGTGCCATACATAGAAAATAATAGTTTACTTAGCACAATGGGGTGGACTGGATTTGGGAACATTTATTTACAGGAGGCTTGCAGAAAAGATTCATTTCATTTTCTAATAAAACAAATCCAGTTTTAATAAATACATTAAATATTTAGTTTGTTGCAAGTTTTTAAATAAAATACTCTTAAAATTTTAATGAGAAAAAATGTGCTTACAGCAGTGAATATGACCTTTTTTATACTTGAAGTAGTTATTCACAACACCTGCTTAAGAGTCTTAATGACAATCTCTTGAAAATTTTTGAAGATACTGTTAACAATAACAACAGCAAAAACAGAAAACAAAAAAAAATGGATTACAAAACTGATGATACTTTTAAAACAGATCTTTGAAATCATTTATAAGTTTGTATTTTGGAATTTTTATTTAAATAATCTAATAATTCCTTTGCTTTCATTGACAGATGTAATGTTAACATTTCTAGCACTTGCAAAAGTAGATTGGAAGTAAGATTTGGCATTTCGATGGAAGGGTGAAGTTCTAAGTTGAGAATAAGAGTGAGTTGTTACAGTAGTAACCAGGTCATAGCATGGCTGTCACTGAAAGAACCTTAGCGACAAGGGGACAGAAACATCTAATAAATGTGAATTCAGCCATTCAGGTGAGCTAGCTGAAGTTTTGTCTGCCAGGAGTCACATCATAATCTCTCTGTCCCAGACTCCAGTCGGCCGTTCTTCATCCTGCAGAGCAACCCCCTCTAGTACCTGGACCAAGGGAATGTCCAGCTGCTCCACAGAGACCTTGTCCACTGGTGGACAGAGGCACAAAATAAGGCTAGCTGCTAGAGTAGACAGATCCCCAGCTTGGAAATATTCGGCACATCACAGTGGAGTAGATATTGTTCATCATTCTCTCTGCCTGCAAGGATGGCATGGAGTGCCTTCAGACCCCTGTCAGCGAGGGCCACATCGAGGAGTACCCAAGGAAGTCAAAACCTGGAATTATGCTTGTAACGCAGTCAGAACAACCTTAAGTGCAGTATTGCACTGAATTTGAAGCTCTATCTTACCAAGTAACTCTCATGGGGAAATATACTCCGGAAAAAAATCAACCAGAACATCGTGAGCATAAGCTACTATTTTAAAATCCCAGGCATGAGACACCTCTGAAAGAACATTCTACCTGGATGAAGTGAGGTACAAAGTTTACAATTAGTATGGAGGTGGGGGGTGATCAGACGAATTTCAGCTGATTTCAGAAATTGGGTAGTCAAAGGGAGTTCCTGGATAAAAAAGAAATATTTTTGTGGATTAGCAGACAGAGTTTTGGCAATTTGGATTTTATTGAGTGCTGTGGGAGGAAGATGTAGGAGGTGCAATCATGCGTAAGAAGGATGGAGAGAAGCTGGTGTGGGAGAAATGGGCATGTGATAGTCACCATGGAAAATTCTTAGTCCCTCAGGGTTTCTTATAATACCCCTGTGAATATGTGAAAATCTATGTCCAAAGCCTTCACTTTTTTAGCTCTCTTAAATTTCTAACATTAGTGAAAATAATTCAGCCTTTAGAATCAACTGAATTTTAATTTAATTTTAATTCACTTTTTAAAAAATTATTGCACAAGCTAGGCCTCGGGGTTTTCATTTTAAAAATTGTTCCTATGGACCACTGCAAAGGAAAACAACTGTTTTTCCTACCATATCTTTCTTCCCTGTGTGTCTCCTCAGAGCCCACAGGTTAAGAGCTCAGTCCCCCCAGACTGCTCCCCACTATACCTCAGATGCCACTTGTAGGTAGTAAGTCTCAAGGTTACGCACAACTTCTGTCTGATTTGGGTACAAGCCTGAGATTCCCACAATGCCCTCCTCAGGTTTGACGAATTTGCTAGAGCCGCTCACAGAACTTACAGAAATACTTACGTTTACCAGTTTATTAAAGGATATGATAAAGAAGAGAGGTGAACAGCCAGATGAAGACATGCATAGGTGAGGTCTAGGAGGGTTCTGAGCACAGAAGCTAATGTACTCAGACAGTTGTGGTGTGTCATTATCCTATGTTGATGTGCTTGACTACTTAGAAGTTCTCTGAAGCTCCTGCCCTTGGAATTTTAAGGAGGCTTCCTCACATACGCATGATCAATCATCAACTCCATTTCTAGGCCCCATTTCCTCTCTGGAGGATGTGAGATGGGGCTGAAAATTCCGAGCTTCTAGCTATGGCTTGGTTTTTCTGGTGACCTGCCCCCATCCAGGAGCCATCTTGGAGCCCACTCCAAGTCACCTCAGTAGAACAATGTTCTTAGTCGCTTATCACTTAGGAATTTACAAGGGTTTTAGGAGATCTGGGTTAAGAATGGGGTTAAAGACAAATATTTGAACAAGAGATATTCCTAGGCACTTGTCACTTAAGAATTTATAAAGATTTCAGGAGCTCTGTGCCAGGAACTGGAAGCAGACACCAATATATCTTTTCTATTATTTCACAGCCACTCTGCTGATTGAAAGTGTAGTATGCCTAAAACACACGTCCTTGATGCTGGTTTAGAATAGACATCCCAAAATATAGATTTATTCCTCTCTGTTTTCTCTTCCTCTCTCTTCTTATTCTTTTGATGGGACAAGATCTTACCAGGTACTAAGAAAAATACTAATTTAGGAGAATGCAAAAAAGCACAAAACGCTTGCCCTCAAAGCAGAGTCATACCCGTACATTTAAATTGTTCATCTTTTCTTGCCTTTGACTCTTTTTCTTTTTTCTAAAGGGTACAGATTTGTTTTTAGTTGATTAAAAAATGCTTATGAGATTTAATTGGGAAGGAGGGATCTATTCATCTATTCATCTATTCAATAGTTATGTACTAACCACCTTCTAGGCAGTGTCTGGTAGTTGAGGCTAATCCAAGAACCTAAGCCTGTACTTTTGAAGCTTGCATTTTAGAAGGGGATGCCGGGGCGCCTGGGTGGCACAGCGGTTAAGCGTCTGCCTTCAGCTCAGGGCGTGATCCTGGCGTTATGGGATCGAGCCCCACATCAGGCTCCTCTGCTATGAGCCTGCTTCTTCCTCTCCCACTCCCCCTGCTTGTGTTCCCTCTCTCGCTGGCTGTCTCTATCTCTGTCGAATAAATAAATAAAATCTTTAGAAGGGGATGCCTACCATAAACACATCAGTGTATCATATAATAACATATAGTGATAAGTTGCAAATGGTAGAGAGTAACAGATTGGAGAGGGTGGGACTGTTATCTTACAGAAAGTAGACCAGAAAGATGTCTTCGGATGGTATTTGAGCCTAGACATGATGATGTGAGGGGAGACAGGATGAGGTCAGGGAGGCAGCGATGAATGAGAAACATTATTTTTCTCTCTGCCCATCTTAGTTTCATTGGTTGGGGCCTATGAATCAAACTGGTAAGATGCAGATTAACAAGAGGAAAAAAACAGTGTTCATAACATACAATTGCAATTCACAAAGAAAAATGTGGCTCAAGGAGGTTGTCAGATAATTAAGGCTAAAATACCATCTTAGGCTAAAAAAGGAAAAGAGGTTTGAAGATTCTGGGCAGAAGAGGCAAGTTATTGGCATGTGATGGTGAAAAATATGGTAAACAAGAATTGCTTTCCCAAAGTTTGTTATGTACTTTACATTATGTTACGTTACGTTATGTTATGTTATGTTATGTTATGTAAGTTTTAAGTCAGTGCCTTCCCATTAATAAGAGTTGTTCAAGGTTTTCCTCTTCTTAAAATGGGAGAGGGACATAACTTTACAAAGAGAGATTTCCTTTATATATGTAAACTCTCTTTTACAAAAGGAAAGCTTGTGCCCTATTTTTAGAGATTTTCCTGGTCTGCTGGTTATCGGTGTCATTTGGCTCAAACTAATCCCTATGCCAAAGAGGTGAATTTGGAGGTGACACACTCTGGTAAACTCCATTGTAATAACCCATTGCAAAGACTCTTATCCAAGATTTGTTCGTATTTTGGGTGATACTTGCTACCTGTAGAATTCAGTGTTATAGATGTTATACAATATGCAAATAGATCAAATGTTGTTATTTTCAGATAGGATTTCTTCAAAATCAAGAGCCGATCTTATTAATCTTACCTTATTAAGCTATATTTAATGTAAAATGAACCTGAATAAGAAAACAAAAACCTAAGATAATGAATGAAATAACAGAAATCTTCAGAATGGTGGGGGGAAAAGGGATTAGTCAGTAAAGAGCAAAAATGCCTTGCTATGAGATAATATGAAATATTTTAGGACAAAGCAGCTGACCATTTTTCTTACTTCTCACTTTATCTCTCCAATCAGCTAGCACTCAAATGTCCAGAATATGTGAAAGCATCAATTCCTCCCAGATCTCTCTCCATCGTGCAGCTCAGCAGGTGTCTTTCTAAAGGTAAAATGTTCATAGTTATCATTAACAATAGTAGAGATCTGTGACCAGGGTGAGTGCTTCCTTTGTTCCCTCTGGAACTTTCTCTGACAGATTTTCAATTCTCACTAGTAAAATTGAATCTATCTTTTCCAACTGTTCATCATTGTGTAATTGCATTCCTATTTGGGTAATTATCTCCTTAATGAGAAAATTACAATTCTTCTCAATTTCTCCTATATTTCTGGGAACCAATTTATTTAGTTCAGTAATAGTAAAGGTCAACTACCTAGAAATATTTACCCTTTTTAAATCTTAGAATAGTTTCAGACTAATTCACCTGATTTTTAACTAAAGTAATCTCACTCTAGAAACACTTGGTGCGATATACCTGATCAAATGCCTATCATCTTTATTTTCAAATTCTGGGAAGATATTATTCTTTGGATAGTCATCAAACTTGAAATTTATTTTCTGTTTCTCAGTTTTAAAGAATAGTTCCTGTTTTGACCCAGAAATTAAGCATTCTTTTTTAGTAATTTGGTAAATCTGGGACTAGAATTGAGATGTAGAGTTATTTCATTCCTGCATTGCTTTATTGGTAATAGCAGTTGAGGACCTAACCATTTTTCAAATAGGCAAATTGCAAGGAGCATAGGATATAATTTTATGTGCTCTCAAGATTTCAAAAACTTTTATATAGTTCTTGAACACACGGAATGTATTTATGTTAATACTAAAAAATATTTACTATATACCATAGTAATAAATTTTGAATGATAGTGTGTGCCTCTTCATTAGAGTAATTAATTAAAACCAGTCAATTCCTTTTGAGATATGATTTAAAAGATTTCAGATATATACAAAATGTCTTCAAACATGTTTTAAAGATGGCACAACACTAAAATACAACTCTTAATTTCAAATATTATCCAGGATAAATATTAATGTCTATGTGTAAAGTATAAGTGATCTTAATTTTTTTGCATAAAATCATAAAAAATAAATTGGTTTGTTATTTAAAGAACCATATATAATGTATTTTAGAACCATAAAGCCATCAGTCTGAGTTCAATTCCTACCAATTTCTAGCTTCATAATTTTGTGCAAATTACACAACTTCTCTGAGGTTTGGGTTTTACTTTTTTTTTTTTTTTTAGATTTATTTATTTTATTTTAGAGAGGGGGAGGGGTCTAGAGAGAAGGAGAGAGAGACTCTCAAAGCAGACTCCCAGGGCTTGATCTCAGGACCCTGAGATATGACCTGAGCCCATATCAAGAGTTGGATGCTTCACTGACTGAACCACCCAGTTACCCCTGGGTTTTACATTTGTAAAGCAGCGGTTATAATATCTGCCTAATAGGATTGTTGTAAAAACAAAATGTGATAAATACATGTAAGTTGAACACGATGCCTGAGAAACAATGAACATGCAATAAGTTATATTTTTGTTCATTCATCTATTCAACAGATTGAGCATTTTCATCTTTCACTGGGTTTAAGGAAAAAAATAATGAATATATGCAAGACAGTAACAAGCTCATCTAAGAATGAGGGTGAAGAGAATGGGAGGGATATTATAGGGCTGGAAATTTAACTTTAAATATGGTGGACATAGAAACCTCACTGAGAATATGAAATTTGAGCAAAGACCAAAATCAGATGAGGATAGAAGTCATAAGACTATATGGGGACTATGAAACCCAAGCAAAGAGAAAAAACAAGTGTAAGGACTTTGAGGTAAGAATATGCTCAACACATTTAAGGAGCAAGAAGAGGTCACTGGGTAGTAGAGACTGAGTGAAAGGAGGAAAGGAGTAGAAAGTAATATTTATTGAATACTGACAATGTGTCAGGAATGTTCTAGGTACTTTGTATTTAACTCATTTACTTCCAAAAAAAATGCTGAAAAATAATGTACATATTATTACCCCAGAAGAGGACACTGAAGTGTACAGAGATTAAATGACATGACAGGGCCACCATTTGAACCTAAGAAGTGGGACCCCTGAAACCCTGCTCTGAACCACTACATGGTAGGAGATGGAAGCAGAATGGTGAGGTGAAGGAAAGCCATTGCATGGACTTCAGACTTTTGTTTGAGATGAAAAGCCACTTGGCAGATTTTGAGCACAGGCGCATCATGTTTGTCTTTAGTTATAGCAGGATCTCTACGGTTAAGAACAATTGTGAGGGCAAAGGCAGAAGCAGGGAGAATAACTAAGAAGTATTTGTAGTAATGAGGGGGCGCCTGGGTGGCACAGCGGTTAAGCGTCTGCCTTCGGCTCAGGGCGTGATCCCGGCGTTCTGGGATCAAGCCCCACGTCAGGCTCCTCTGCTATGAGCCTGCTTCTTCCTCTCCCACTCCCCCTGCTTGTGTTCCCTCTCTCGCTGGCTGTCTCTCTCTCTGTCTGAATAAATAAATAAAATCTTAAAAAAAAAAAAAAAGAAGTATTTGTAGTAATGAAAGTGCACGAAGGTGGTAGCTTAGGCCAGAGTGATGATGATGATGATGAAAAAAAAAAGGGTGAATCTGCATTTATTGTGAAATTAAAATCAATAGTATTTGCCGAAAGGATAAATGTGGGAGTACGATGTAATCAAAGATAACTCTGTTTTCTGTCCCAATATCTAGGAGAATGGAGCTGCCATTGGTTGAGATGGAAGAACAAGACCTAGGGGTGCACGTGAAGGGATTGGTTTTAAGCAGGCTACATTTCAGGGTTTTTTTATTAGACCTCTAAGGGGGAATTGTTGGCTGCATTGCAGGATACACAGTCTGGATTCTTCAGCATATAGATAATATCAAAAGCCATGAAACTGAATGAAATTACTACAAGAGTGAATGCGGGTCAAAAAATCCAAGAAGTCCAAGGATACTTCTGTAGTACCCGAGAGCAGTCCACCCCAGGAAAGACCACTTTGGCATGAAGATTATTTTGAGCTGAAAGCAATTCAGACCCCATGGTCTCAAGAAAAGCTTTTGCCTCTTCATTAACTACACAGAAGAATCTAAACTGGGGATCTTTCCCAGAATAAGGTTTACTACCAGAGATAAATTTTATCTGAGTGATCCATTTGTATCCAAGGGCAAACATCTAATCACCAAAGATCTGTTCTTATTGCTGTATGAATTGCACCCCTTCCCTCTGTAGTCCCACAGCCCTGCTCCCTTCTCCTTAGTTCAAGATGACATATCTACCTCATCTTGCCTGATTACCTTTGGAATTTCTCTATTTGTGTGGATTCCCTGAATGTCCACCAGATTTTCACCTGTTAACCCATCTCAGGTCAATTTGATTCTTAATCTGTCTAGAAAGAACTTGAAGGGGACAAGATATTCTTGTTCCCTGACACTTCCAACCTTTAACCAGGAAGAAGGTAAGGAGGAAGTAAGAAAGGGGATGAGAAAGAGGAGCTAGAGAAATAGAAGGAGAACAAGGAGATTGTGATATCAAGCATTGCCAATGTAGTGTTCCTAGGTAGAGTGATTGTGTTAAAGGATGCTGAAAAGTGACATAAGATGAGCACTGAAAATTGGCCATCAAATTTAGAAGGATGGGTTAGTCACAATCCTGAGAATAGTAGCTTTGGTGGAATGTTGGAGGCAAATAAAAATAGATAATAGATATATGATAGATAGATGATAGATAATAGATAGATGATGATAGATAGATAGATAGATGATAGATAGATAAATAGATGATAGATAGATAGAGCAATGAAGACCTTTATTGAACACTATTTAAGAAGCTTTCCAGTAGTTAGGAACAGGAATAGTGCAGCTAGTGTCGCCTATGGAATCAAGACGGGTTCTCCATTTTAAAGAAGGTAGATATAAATATACTTTATATATTTTATATATTTTATGTATAATTATACTAAATATATTTTATGGTGATGTGAATGGTCCAATAAAAAAGGAGGGAAGTGATAATGCGTGAGGAGAAAGGGACATTCCTGGAGAGATAGCCTTAGGTAGGTGAAAGCAGATGAGATCTAATGCCCTCATGGATGAGTTGGGCTTACAATCACAGAGAATTCACACTCGGTAAAATGGGAAGAAACCATTTATGGAGGCTAGTGTAGGAAGATGAGTAGATGTGACAGTGTGGATGTACGGAATTGGTGTTTTGATTGCTTTTATTCACTCAGCAATATGATGGAAAAGAAAGTCAGTAGAGGGGGAAAAGAAAAAGCCAAAGAAAAATACTATAACTGCCAAACAGAATTAAGAGACCACTTGAGGTCAGTAGTCCTGAATTCAACCAAAGATTAGTCAGCATGGTTATATTTTTTTCTCTAGCTCTGTTCAAATACAAGGGCTGTTAAATTTTCACCAAAATTTCTTTCATAGTAATCAAGTTAAGTCATGCATATGTCCGTCCAGCTAAAGATTTCAGTTTCCTTTTTGCCTACATGCAGAAATGTAACGAAATCTGACCTGGGAATGTGGGCAGAGGTGATATGAGAAACTCCTGCCTCACTTGTTTAAAAGAACACTATTTACCTATATGTCCTCTTTCCAGATTATATGAATTGAGTCATGCACATTCCCCAGCTCCAACCAACAAGGTGAGGATAATGTTCTAGCAGTGGGAAGGGAAAAAGGGAACCTAGGTCCCCAAGTATCTGCGTGGAGTCCAGGTTCTCTGCTAAACTGGGCCACTCCTCTTGCTATCCTTAGTTGAGAAAGAAAATAAACTTCTATCTTGTTTAAGTCTTTACGTTTTAGGGGTCTCTTTATTCTGTTTACCCTTTACGCTAACAACAGTCAAGCGAAGATGTAAGTTAAAACAAGAGTTTAGTTTGAGTTTTGCTAAGACATTACAACAAAGCAAGGGTAGTGATAGAGTTAAGGGTGTATGCATGGGAAGACTTACAATGATTAACCTTGAGATTTAAACTGTGCGAAGAGGGAAATGAGTTATCACTGGGAGATAGTGAGTGGTAGTAAAGTTAGGTGATACTGGACCAGAGCATTGTGGGAGTTAGGTTTCAGTGACAGTGAGACTGGAGGGAGAGGAGATGGTGGTGGAGAATGGAATATCTAAAACTGAAATTATGGAAAGGTGCACTTATTTGAAATGACAGGTTTAGATCAGGACCATAGTTCTACTTAAGTTGAGGTATAGGGAATGATACAAGAAAGAACTTGACAGACAATAGTATTAAAATGACCATCAATCCAGATATTGAAAACAGCCAGTATTATAACAGACAGTGTCAGAAACAGGGACATTAGTCCAGGAAATAAATTTTCAAAGAGTAAAGAAGGAGTAACTCAGGGATTGCTGAATGATTTCACCAAGGTGGGAATAATTATTATTGTATTATGTGTTTAAGTTTCATGGATAAGTGAACTTACCCACTTCAAACTTCACACACCGTGGTGTTCTTGGAAACATATCTTTGACTTCATTCCAGAAGCTGAGCATTAAGGATATTCCATAGCAGAGGGACAGGCCACACTTGTTCATATTATTACCACTGTGGGTAATGACAAATGTTGAATTTTTGAGATGTGGCAATTTGTTGAAATAACAAATATTTTTCTAGCTGGTGTTCTGAGTGTTGTTGTTGTTTTTTTTTTTTTAGCCCAAAGCAAATGCCACTGTCAGCAAGCAAAAGGGAATCATTTGTATCACAGCAGGAAACAGAGAAGATAACAAAAGAACAGTGTAAGCCAACTACAACCCCCTTTCCTGTGATCACTCTCCTTTCATAACTAAGCTCAGTAATTAAAGAGAACTTGGCTTATTTATTGGATGCCTTGAAAAAGCAATTCAAGAAAAAAAATCGTAGCTGAAGGGAAAAAATAGATTTTTTTCTTTAACCTAAAATATTAGATACTGGAAACAACATTGTAATTGAATAATTTTAGAGAGGTACAAAGCATCCATTTTGATGGCAGCTTTCTGGTAACTGTTTTTCAGAAAAATGCTAGCATCTTTTTCATTGAAAAATGCTTGCATTATCTTTCAGCTTCATTGTGGAACACCTAAAACAACGTGTCTGATTTTCCTCTGGAGACCAGGGAACAATCTCATTAACATATCTGAAGAGGGAAGATTTGAAATGGGAATATGGACCTGGTTTGAGGAAAAGTCTGGAAATTTAGAAATCTTAGGTAAATGTAAATACACACAACTGGGGTACAGATTAGTGTAGACGGTTCTTCCATTTCTTTTGCTTCTAAGAAGTATTGTACTTGACAGTAGTCTCTCAAATCATCTGATCATGGAACTCCTGGCCTTCCAAGCATCGCTTCCTCTGTAATCTACAAAGGGGCGCTCACATTAGGCTACCATATATCAAAGAACACCATTAGAAATTTTAGGTATTGAGGGGCACCTGGGTGGGTAAGTCAGTTGAGCATCCAGCTTCTGATTTAGGCTCAGGTCATGATCTCAGGGCCATGAAAAGGAGCTCTGCGGGAGGCTCTGCGCTTAGCAAGGAGTCTGCTTGAGATTCTCTCTCCCTCTTACTCTCTGTCTTCCCCCTCCCCCACCCACACTTTCTCTCTCTCTAAAATAAATAAATAAATTTAAAAAAAAAAGAAATTTTAGGTATTGAACAAAGCAAACATATAATTTGAAGAGGGGAAATAGGTTATTTATTTCTTGAACATTAAGTAGAAATACAGGCAGAGAGGAGGAAACATAGAGTAAGTATGCATCTTTAGGAAAAGTAGACCTAAATGATGCTATGGACCCAGAGACAGTCCACCATACTTGACTAAAATTATGGGAAGAGAAAAAGAACATTTGGGATTGAATTTGAGACTGCTCCCAGTAAGGGGTGGGGGAACAGGAAGTAGTTATATAATTGTATGATAACGAGGAGGTTTGTTTGCTGGAAACCCCAGGCAGCTATCAAATAAAAACATCATAAGAACAAACATTAGGATGATTTATAATGTGCCAGAAAATTAAAGCCTCTTATGATCCAGAAACCACAGGCCACCCTCCATGTCTAGAGTTAAAAAGAGTCAACAGGTTGGTGTATGCTCTTCTCAAATTGTACTTGAAAAATAGATCTTTTAATTTTAAAATTAGTGAATACATGTAAAATGTGTAACATATATGAAGCATAACAATAGAATTAACAAAGGCATACTTGTAAAATTATATAAACTTGTAGAATTCCCTGTCTGTTCCCTAATAGCCTTGGCTGTTCTCCAAAGATAACATTGAACACCGATTTAAGTGTATTCAAAAAAATCATTCTCTTACTTTTCTTTACATTTTTACTGGGTATGTATGTATCCATAAAAATATATGTTTAAATTTTGCTTGTTTTCCTAGTAACTTGATTTTTAAACTCATAATTATTCCAATAGTTGTCTGTGTTGATGTGTGTAGCTATGGTTTCTTCATTTAAAATACTGCATAATATTCAATTTTTTGAATATACTGGAGTGTATTCATCCATTCTCTTATTGGATATTTTGTTAGTTTTTTATTTGTTTGCTTTGTTATTACAAACATGCTGCCTTAAACATTCTTGTGTTTGTCTTCTGATATACAAGGAAAAGAGTTTCTATAAAGTATGTGCCTCCTGGGGCGCCTGGGTGGCACACCGGTTAAGCGTCTGCCTTCGGCTCAGGGCGTGATCCCGGCGTTATGGGATCGAGCCCCACATCAGGCTCCTCCGCTATGAGCCTGCTTCTTCCTCTCCCACTCCCCCTGCTGGTGTTTCCTCTCTTGCTGGCTGTCTCTATCTCTGTCAAATAAATAAATAAATAAAATCTTTTTAAAAAAAAAAAAGTATGTACCTCCTGTAAAGTGAATTGATGTGTTAAATGATCTGGAATGTAGAACTTTACAGAAGATACCAACTAATTTAACCTATTGTTTTTAATTTCACTCCTACCAGTATTGATATCTTGGTTTCCATTATATCACAGCTTTTAAAATTTTTATTTTATTTTATTTTTAAGTTTTTATTTTAGTTCCAGTTAGCTCACATGCAGTGTTATATTAGTTGCAGGCATACAATAGTGTGATTCAACAGTTCCATACAACATCCAGTGCTCATCACAAATGCACTCCTTAATCCCCACCACCTATCTAATTCATCCCTCCACCCGTCTCTCCTCTGGTAACCATCAGTTGTTGGTGAGGATGTGGAGAAGAAGGAATACTTGTGCACTGCTGGTGGGAATGCAAACTGGTGCAGCCACTATGGAAAACAGTATGGAAATTCCTAAAAACATTAAAAATAGAAAGATTCTATGATCCAGTAATTGCATTACTAGGTATTTACACAAAGAATACAAGAACACTAATTCAAAAAGATACATGTACCCTGATGTTTATAGCAACATTATCAACAATAGCCAAACTATGAGAAAGCTCAATTGTCCATTGACAGATGAATGGATAAAGAAGATGTGTGTGTGTGTGTGTGTGTGTGTGTGTGTGTGTGTGTGTAATGGGCTATTACTCAGCCATCAAAGGAATGAAATCTTGCCATTTGCAATGACATGGATGGAGCTAGAGAGCGTAACACTAAGTAAAATGTCAGAGAAAGACAAATGCCATAGGACTTCACTTATGTGTGGAATTTATATCACATTTTTGAAAAGATCTAGTGTTATCAGACTTTTAAAGTTGGTGTCAATCTATTGGATTTAAGACTGTCTCATTTTAACTTTCATTTCCCTGATTATTATCAAAGTTGAAGTTATTTCAAATATTTAAAATATTTTCCATCCTATTGTGTATATTTATTTTTGTTGTGTTTTCTTGGAGGTTTTACTTAAACTTTTCTTAAAAATACTCCTTTACCATCTATATTTCTGTTATCATGTTTTAATCCCAAGAAGTTTCTATTGTATGCATACGTCCAAGAGTTCTTATTTTCTGGTTTTCCTTTATAGAAAACCTTGTTCTTGTTTCATGTTAGAAATATACTCTCCCATATTTCTAAAAAGATGTTATAATTTATTGCACTGATTTTTTCTTTTGTTCTCTTTGATTTTTCCTTCTTATGTCTATAATTATAGTATAATTTTCTATAGAAATAATGGGAAGGCAGCGCCTGGTTGGCTTAGTCGGTTAAGTGTCTGCCTTTGGCTCAGGCCATGATCCCAGAGTCCTGGGATCGAGCCCCGCATCGGACTCCCTGTTCCACTGGAAGCCTGCTTCTTCCTCTCCTGCTCCCCCTGCTTGTGTTCCCTCTCCCACTGGCTGTCTCCCTCTCTGTCAAATAAATAAATAAAATCTTTAAAAAAAATGGCTACCAAAAGTTTATTAATGACCAGGGCAATATTTAAAAAAAACTAACTAAATAAGCTCAAATCCTAGCAAAAAAAAATTAACTAACCAACTAAATAAATAAAAAGCTCACTTAAATGTTAAACCACAGTGTAAACCCAAATACAAAGAAAATTGGTGAACCAGTTTTTCAACCTAATGAAAGTACACAGAATATAGTACAGAGATGGGGAATAATAAAGAAAACAAAAGACATGGACATTACTTAAAAGTTGCAATCTTACAGTAATTACAGTTTTAGAAGAAAGAAAATAGCATGGTTAGGAGGTAATATTCAAAGGGATAGTGCCTGAGTCTTTTCCAAAATTAAAGAAATGAATCCTTAAAATCTGGAATCCTATTAGGAAGGGTTAACCTTTTTGCTGAGAGATCTTAATAACATTGTGCAACGCCAAATAAACATGATTTTAGAACCACATGGAAGCTTAGAAGCTATTAGAGTTCTAAAGCCTTACTCTATAGTGACTCTTGGAGACATGGAGGCATATGTCCAGGTCCATGCAAATAAGGCATTTAGAACGAGGACTGCCTCACTTCAGGAGTTCCATTTACATGACTGCAACATGACCTGTGTCCCTCAGAGCTACTCAAGGCTTTGGCTTATTTTTGGAATAAAAGGAATATTCAAGGGCATACCATCAGGATTTAAAAGCAGAGCCAGAGATATAATTTACATTGTTATCTCATTGCATTAAAATGAAACTGTCCTCTTCCCAAAGGTTGTACGTGTTAAATGGACACAGTTGCTAAGAGTCTATGAATTAAAATCTTACACTTGGTGTGACAAGAAATAATTTTGAAAGAAAAGAATCATGATTTATCTCCATCCAGAACTCTTACTCTTACCTTTGTCAATTGCAGCCTTACTTGAAACAGACTTCGCACTACAGATTTATTAAGCCTCTAGGTGCCGGGTGGGAAAAATCAAGCTTATATGTGGAAAAACTCTCAGTGCTATTGATTGGGTCATCTAGCCCCAGAGAATTACTAAATGTGTTATTTCTCAGCTCTGTCTCCGAGACCTGCCCCATGCAGGGGTCTCTTTTCCTTCGGAAAAGGAAGATGTTCTGCCTGAGTTTTAGCAGACATGATATTTTGTTGTTTTTTCAATAACTGAGAAATCAAAGAGACAAATTACTAACTCAAAAAAAAAAAGGGCAATTTAATTCTGATGCTGGTGGCAGAGGCTAGAAAGGCATGGAGAGATGAACGTTTGTCTTCCGACTTTGTCGGACGTATCTCCACGGCTTTGTATGAGGCTTTGGACCCTACTTTGCTATAGATCTTGTTCACAAGATAAAAAGATAAATCATTTTTTGTCTCCATTGTAGGTCTCTGTCGTGCCTATGTCTCTCAAAGTTTCTTAGACCTGATTTTTCTTCTCTAGATGTACAATAGAAAATGATATAAAAGGAGACATCAATTTTATGATTTAAGGGCTCAGCTTTAGCCACTAAATAAAGATGTTTTTGTTCCCTTTTGGCTATTATTGATGGGAGAGGAGGAGATCTTACTCTTGTTCGTAAGCTGGTTATCTGCCAAAAATTCCTTATGCAACTGGAATAACCGGAGCATTTTGTAAAGTCCTCCAGACACACTTCTTTGCTACTCAACTGTTGTATTGAAGTTCAAATTAAAACTACTTAAATAAGAAGGGAGGGCAGAGTTTCTTTATCCTTTGTACTCTGTAACTTTGAACTTGAAACCAAATGCAGTTGCCTAGTGTATGCTTGCTGTGAGGTAACCTCAAAGGCAAAGTCGTTCAAATGACTGGTTTTCCAGGTTACTTCTTAATGGTACTGCCTAACCTCTTATACCCATGCTGTATGGCCTTTGTACAATTGGTTTAATGAGTATATCCTCTAATTGCCCCCCAAAGTGACTTTTCATCTGGAACATTAAGGATTTTAAGAGGTTAGTCAACCTTTTGAACTAAGATCTGTCCTTGAATTAAAAATGTGTGTATCCTACTCTATGTATTATTTATTCACTTCTAATGAGACAATTCCTGATAGAAACCTTTGAAAAATTATTTTCATTATTGAAGAGCAAAACATGATATTTTTTTCTAGGTTGTAAGTGTGTTTTCTCTCTTCGTTTCTTTATGTTATTTTGCCTTTATGATTCTCACCTCCTGGATCAGAACAAACAAGCAGGCAGGCAGATAGTGAAAAATATTCGGTTGCCACCTGAATCCTGGCTCTATGCTACTAGCAGGACTCAGACAATGATCCCATAAATTAATAAGGATATATTTAAAACACAAAACAGCAACAAAGAAAGCAAAGAGGATCATAACACAGTGATGAGAGTGAAGAGGCTCTACTCTATGTAGGGAATTCATAAGGGTTTTTCTGAGAAAATTGGTATTTAAAGAAAGCCTTAACTGATGAGAAAGAGGCAGTCATAAGAAAATACTGAGAGGAAGAGAAGGAACAAGGTGGAGAAAGAATCAGAGAAGTTCAGATAATGCAGTATCTTGAAGTTATGGTGAAGAATCTGTATTTCATTCTAGTTCATTGGAAAATAATAAAAGTCTTTAATCGAAAGGTGACTCACGTTTCAGAAAGTATGACTGCTTTCTAAAGAAAGGTGGCAGCTGTCAAAGAAAGGGTCAAGGATGATACCTAGTCCAAAAGGGAGCTCAGGGGTGACAATCTAAATTTTGGTCAAGGAGATCGTCTCTGAACTACCTCTCTATGGGTAATGTACCCTAAGGGGGCTAAACAGTTAAGGCAGGGAAACCTATCAGAAGTCTATGATGTTAGTGTAGATAACAGATAAGAGTAGCCTTGGCAGGGGCGCCTGGGTGGCACAGCAGTTAAGCGTCTGCCTTCGGCTCAGGGCACGATACTGGCGTTATGGGATCGAGCCCCACATCAGGCTCTTCCGCTATGAGCCTGCTTCTTCCTCTCCCACTCCCCCTGCTTGTGTTCCCTCTCTTGCTGGCTGTCTCTATCTCTGTTGAATAAATAAATAAAATCTTTAAAAAAAAAAAAAAAGAGTAGCCTTGGCAAAGGAAATGGGAAGAAACAGTCTTTCAGGGATACAATGTTAAAGGTAAACCTGACTGAATTTACCATCAGGATTGAGTCAGTCCAAGGAGATCATGCAGCCTCCTTTGCGTTTAGGCTGAGCAACTGGCTGGAAATAGTGTCAGTTACAGAGATGGATAGATTTCCTGAGGAATGGCAAGTGTGGGGTATGCAGGTTAATCAATAGTCCTTATTGGCCAGGTTATGCCTGAGATACTGTCCAGCCGCTCAATTAGATGTTAAATGGATAGTTACTTTTGGAGCTGAAGGGTTAGAGCAAGAAAGGGGATATGGAGAGAGGCGCTCTCAACAGAGATGGGGTTTAAAGTCATGGGATGGGTGGGATCAATTGAGGAACAAACAGAAAGTGATGCGGTTTCCTCCACCTCTTGCTCATAAAGGATGGAGAAAATACTTGCGAGCCGTTGTAGTAAAGATTTTCCCGTGATCACCACGTAAGAAATATCTGTGGAAGCACGTAATAGGCAGGCACATACTATGATTTTCCACTGGTAACTGGATACTCTACCATGACCCATGATGCATTTTTCTCAAAATCGTTTCATTTAACTGTCTACATGAAGTAGTTAAACTTCAATTTCATAGAGGAGTAAACCAAGCCTTAAAAAGAAATAAGACAACTTTTTTTTTTTTTTAATATGACAACTTTCTCATAATAACATCGCAGGGCCAGGGTTCAAATCCACATTTGCCTGGTTAAGAAGTTTGTGCATAGCTCATTAAAGAAAATCTCATGAATCCTGTATGGATGGGAATAAATTAATCCCACCCTCAGTATATAAAATTAAAATTCTTACAGTTATTTGTCCACTGGATTGTAAATAGTTAAAATTAAGATCCATAAAGCAGGAGGAAGTAGCTGTAAGACGAGCTTTTAATTTGAGGAAACCCCTTTAAACACTCTATTTTCCCGGGATTCCTCAATGTGGCCACTGAAGTCAGGAGCACGGAATAGAAGGTGATGTTGAAAAATGAGAAGTCTTACTATAATTTAAGACCTCATCCTGGATATACACATTCTTCCAAATCAATCATGACTTTGGTTATTCAAAATAAAATATATTATTTCCACTGTTTGTGGCTCATTACGTCGCACATTTAAGAACTATATATGGACATTCGTTTTATCAGAGTTTATGAGAGCCTTGGCCAGCCAACATGCTATTTTATATTTTAGAATCCTTTTCTCAGAGGTATGTAACAGGGCTGACATTTACTTTGGATTCATAATCAATTGATAGTTTATACAATTGACTTCTATTCCCCAGAACCGTCTTTCCTATTGAAAGTGTCTGACCTTGCTGTGTCTTTGTCATGCTACTGGAAGAGTCAATAAACATTTCTTCAAATAACACAGCTTGAGGAATATACCTATGTGAAGGGATGGGAAGCTAACTAAACCACATATTTAAATTTTAGTTTTCAACCCAATTCATTAGTTGCTTGGATATTTTTCTTACCACTTGATGAAATTTTCATTTTGTACTTGTGTTCTTAAATATCCCACTTTTTTGGGGAGGGGGTGTTGGGTGGGTAAGAACATGTAAGTTCTACTCTCTTAGGAAATTTCAAATATATACTACAGTGTTATTAACTACAGTCATCGTGTTTTACATTAGATCCTCAGAACTTATTCGTCTTAGACCTAAAAGTTTTTGCTCTTTTACCGACCGCTTCCTACATCCTCAACTCTTGCAACCACTTTTCTACTCTCTGTTTCTTTAAGTTTGATTTATTTTTTGATTTCACATGTAAGTGATACCATTCAGTGTTTATTTTTCTCAGTATTCTTAACCCATAGCACCAAACAGATAATAATTTATTTAAGAATAAGATAATTAAAAAAAAAGAATAAGATAATTAATTTCAAGTGCTTAAAAGAGTATTCGGTATGTGCTCAATAAATGTGAAGACAAAAGGAATTTGGTAGTTCACATGTGGAAAACTGGCAAGAAACAGTAAGTACAAAAGCCCTAAGGCAAAAGTATAGCTAGCATGTTAAAGCAATAGCAAAACCATTGTATGGGTGGGGCAGACTTAAGGATAGGAAACTAATAGATTCATTTAGAGTCGTATTGAGGGGCAAGGGGTTGAATAGACTTTTAGCCCACAAAGTAAATCCCTTGAGTTTCCTTCTAAGTATAATAGATCAGGGCAGTGACATGATTTGTCTTATGCTTGTTTAGTGACTACTGCTTAACTACAAAATTATTACTATGTATACAACGCACACATATACTGAATGCATACACACATGTATTTATCTCTATCTATCTATCTATTGATCGATGGATCTATCTATCTATCTATCCCTGATGGGAAACACATTGTATTTTCAACTCTGAAGACATAAGCAAAAATATGAAATTGTCCTGAATTCTAAGACATCTACAATCTAATAAAGAGGGTATGACTTATTTGTGAAACATACAAAAATGTGAATGGCTTGAGGTTCATCTATCTTCATATCTTAAAGATCTCGACTCTACCATTCGCTAATTCTGTAACCTTGGATAAGGTCTTTAGCAACAGCAAAGCTTTTTTTCCCCCCAAGAAATAGCAAAAAATAAATAAAAGATAATAGCTACTTTATGTAATGATAGTGTATTGGAAAAAAAGTAACAGTACTGTATATGGAATGGTGTAGTAATTATCATTAATGAACCATCTTGGATATTAGTATATTTGAAAGAAACAGGAAGAAGAGAAGGAAGAAAGAGAGAAAGGGAAGGAAATTAAAGCGTTTTTTTTAAATAAATGCATGCCAAATTTGTTATCACTTACAAGTGTAGAATAATAATAGCTGATAGTGCTTTCAAAATACTGTAGATTATTTTAAGTATTTTATACATATTAAGTCAAGTTCATCCTCAAAACTGCTATGTAAGGTAAGTACTGTATTTCTTTCCACTCTACAGAAAGGAAAATTGGGGCACGTATTTTAGCTGGCTTAGTCAAAGTCGCACAGCAACATGACCTGTGTGCAGCAATGTAGCAACATGAGAACATTAGTGAAGTTTAGGGTCAGATCATACCGCATCCAAATGCCAACTCTACTAGTAACTCTCTGAACCTCTGCTTACTCTTCTTCAATACGTGGATTTTAATAACGGTCTTGCGATGACACAAGGGACTGTAGCAAACATCCTAGTGGTTGAAAATTAGTAATTTTCTATGCTTATAATTCATCACATATGATGTATTGCTTAATATATATTATGCATTCAACATTTCTCTAATTTTCATTCATTAAACTTATCTTATGAGTACTCTGCTGGTATCTTTGGAGTGGAAATTTATAATAAATGATACAAAAACAATATAGTTTCCAAAATAATACCTGTAATCTTAAAGGGGATGAGAAAAATACAACTCCTTCCTTCGCTGGGTCTGCTGGCAGTGTCGCTGGGCCTGAGTTCCTGTGAAATAATCTTATTTAACTAACCTATTGAAGAGAAGGACCATATGCACCCCAATGTTCATAGCAGCATTGTCCACAATAGCTAAATCGTGGAAGGAACCGAGATGCCCTTCAACAGATGACTGGATTAAGAAGTTGTGGTCCATATATATAATGGAATATTACTCAGCTATCAAAAAGAACGAGTTCTCAACATTTGCTGCAACACGGACAGCACTGGAGGAGATAATGCTAAGTGAAATAAGTCAAGCAGAGAAAGACAATTATCATATGATTTCTCTCATCTATGGAACATAAGAACTAAGAAGATCGGTAGGGGAAGAAAGGGATAAAGAAAAGGAGGGTAATCAGAAGGGGGAATGAAGCATGAGAGACTATGGACTCTGAGAAACAAACTGAGGGCTTCAGAGGGGAGGGGGTGGGGGAATGGGATAGACCGGTGATGGGTAGTAAGGAGGGCATGTATTGCATGGTGCACTGGGTGTTATACACAACTAATGAATCATCGAGCCTTACATCGGAAACCGGGGATGTACTGTATGGTGACTAACATAATATAACAACAACAACAACAAAAAAGAGTACTTCATCATTTTTATTTAAAATACTATAAAGTGACAGCAGCCCATCAAACACACGTTCTAAGAGCATAGCCAACCTAAGTAGCATGATCTTAGATTCTGATCTTATTAATTCAGTTGATTTCAAGCAATTTATTACTTCCATGAAGCACTTTATTAAATGTGTAACTTAATATGCTTACATTTTATATCAATGTAACTCAGTATAATGAATGAATTTTATTTAGATAAAATAAATAATGCCTTACCCCTCCCCCCCAAACTGGTGAAGGGAGATGTAGGTGAGTAACGGAGGGAAAGGAGCTGTGGGAAAGTAGTGGAGGGAATGGCAGTGCAGAGTGGGTGAGGATTAGCGAATGTCCTTTTCCAGCCACTCACACGATCACCTCACCTCCATCATAAAGCTGTTGTGTATTAAGTGCTCTAGCATATGGGGTTTCTCCCTTACAAAATTTGCTGATTTTCGTTTGTTCATTTTTTTTTTTTCCTTTTGCAGGCAATGTGAGTTGTCCCCAGGATTCAGGGTTCTCTGGGAATCTGTTAGTAGATATATTCACTATGAGTCTCACGACATATATAATGAATGATTCTTCAGGGAAATTATGCATTGTTTTTGAGCTACACACATTTTGTTGGAAAACAATAGGCTAAAATGATCAGTTAAAATTTGTAGGACTGTCTAATAATTAATTTGACAACAGTATGGAGAACCTTACTCAGATCGTCCTCAGGCACATAACCCCTTGATTGAGTCCGAAGATAACAGGGTAGGAAGCTTTTAATTTAAAATAATTCTGTTTTGCTATAAGGCCCTTGGGATAATGAAAGTTTGATGCGTTAAGAGTTCATCATTCTGGTGTTAAACATTTCTGTAGGAATGGGAAGGATTTGTGTGGGAGTTGTGATGGATATACCAGGTTGCTCAATATTTCCAATGGACAGTCCGAAAGCCGATACCAGCTGACTTGCAGAAGCAATTAATTCAGCTTCATTGTCACCAATAAGCACCAAGAGGATCATCATACCCATTGGTCACTGGCATCAAAGTGATAACTCTGGTTTTGACGGGGTCAAAGCTGTGGACAATACAAGGGATAGGTAGAGTTTCCCATCTACACTGTACATATAAACCTCTGGTAGATTTCCCAAACTTCTGAACAAATCTGGTGATAAAGTCCCATGGAAGATAGAAATAGAGGCAGTGAATTCCTATTTGTGAGTACTATTGTTTATATTTAATCATAGAAATGTATGGTCTGGAAAATACAAATGACTTAAGTGTGCCCAAGGCCATTGAACTTATACTTGGTTTAATACATGTACAGTTGACCCTTGAATGACACCAGAGTTAGGGCCCCCACCCCCTTCACAGTTGACAATCTGCATAACTCCTCCAAAAACTTAACCACTGGTAGTCCACTGTTTTGGGGGAGGGTGTTTTGTATTTTAAAGATTTTATGTATGTATTTATGTATTTATTTATTTGAGAGAGAGAGAGAAAGAGAGAGTGCATGTGTGCATAGGGGAGGGGAAGAGACAGACAATTTCAAACAGACTCTGTGCTGAGCCTGGGGCCCAACACAGGGCTTGATATCATGACCCACGAGATCATGACCCATGAGATCATGACCTGAACAGAAACTAAGAGTCCAACGCTTAACTGACTGAGCCACCCAGGCGCCCCTAGTAGTCCACTGTTAACCAGAAGCCTTACTGATAACATAAACAGCCCATTAACACATACTGTGTATGTTACATGTATTAGATACTGCATTTTTATAATAAAGTAAGTTATAGAAAAAATGTTATTAAAAAATCATAAGAGAGAGAAAATACATTTACAGTGCTATATAGTACTTATCAAAAAACAATCACATATAATTGGACCCATGCAGTTCAAACCCATGTTGTTCAAGGGCCAACATACCTACATACCCATATACATAAACACATACAAACATCACCTAGATATCAGAGTTGGAAATTTCCTTAATCCTTGAGATTCTCCAAAGTACTTGCTCCAAACCCAATTTTGAACTCTGTAGGAAACAAAGCCACCACTTCCAAATCCCTGAGAATTCTGTGGGGGCTTTAATTCTTGCTACCTCCTATGGCTCTGAATTTCTGTTCCTACTAAACTTTATAGAACTCACCTTGCCATGCATAGCACACCTTTCTGGCAGTTTGGCAACCCAGAAATTGAACACAGAAAATCCCCTTGCTTACCAAATGAAGCAAAGTGATCCATATAATCAAGTTCATTAAATGTCAGGAAGACCTAAAGACAAGAGTGACTTGCAACAACTAAAAAATGTGAGTATCAGCTATTCTGGTTCTTAAAAAAAAAAAAGTTCTCTATGATTTCCAAAATTATAAATCTAGGTCCATTTTTGGTTCACTGTCTCTATCTTTTCTTCACTCTGTCCTCTGCTAAGGGCCTACCCATCTTTCTCACGTCCTCAAATGTATTTCTATCCTTAACCCAAATTTCACAACTGGATCTCTCTCTGTAAGTCTAAGAACACTGCAGAATTCATGTTTATAAAGCCCCATCTAAATAAATTCTTAAGCATGGGTTTTTAATCTCCTAATTTCAATCATAAAAGGAGAGGAGTTTTAATTTCTTCAACTTTATATGTAGTATTCCAGGTAATCTTATTTTGTATAATGAGGTACAATAAGAAAAAAGAACACATAAATTTTGGTGACAAAGACTCAAGGTGAACTCAAATTAGAATCCTGATTTTGTTATTTAATTGTTCCTTACCTGGAACAAGTTATTTAATATTTCTCTTAATCCATTTCAATGAAATGAGGATAAAACAACTATTCAAATGGGTATTATAAAGAATAAAAAAGGTGACATGGAAGCCAGTAAATAAATGTTAATTCCTCATAATTCTCTTTCTTCCTCAAATGTGTAAACTGAGTTTGAAAGCAGTACTATAACTTGCCAGAGGTCACTAAAATTTTGCTTCCCCATTTTGAATTCTTTGCCTTAACAAAAAAGAAAAGCAAAAAAAAAAAAAAAAAAAAGAAAGAAAGAAAAAGAAAAAAGAAAGTCTGACCCACATCTGGCTAGGCTGGGTTCGTATCCCCGCACCTCATCAAGATGTTAGGTTTGTGGTACATGGAGTCAAAAAGCCATGACAGGTCAAGTTACCCTCAGAAAATTCCAGTCTGGATTGGCCTAGGGAAAATAGGTCCAAACTATCCAGGATTATCTAGATAAATAAAGACAATTAGCTCACTAAACACGTGAAAAAGTGAATAAGAAGAAAAATAAATACATAAAATAAATCCAGAGTAATTTCTAGGTGGGACTATGGAGCATTTCACATGCTTTTACTCAGGTTTTCTGTGTGTGTGTGTGTGTGTGTGTGTGTGTGTGTGTGTGTGTGTGTGTGTTTTAATACTTAATTTTTTATTTTTTTTAAGATTTTATCTATTTATTTGACAGACAGCCAGCGAGAGAGGGAACACAGCAGGGAGTGGGAGAGGAAGAAGCAGGCTCCCAGCGGAGGAGCCCGATGTGGGACTCGATCCCGGAACACCGGGATCACGCCCTGAGCTGAAGGCAGATGCTTAACGACTACGCTACCCAGGCGCCCCATTTTAATACTTTATTTATTTGTCAAAGAGATAGAGAGAGTACTAGCAGGGGGAGCAGAGGCAGAGGGAAAAGCAGACTCTCCACCGATCAGGGAGCCCGATGGGGGACTTGATCCCAGGACCCTGGGATCATGACCTGAGCCAAAGGCAGATGCTTAACCAATTGAGCCACCCAGACATCCCTTGGGCTTGCTCTTTACTACTGACATCACACTCCGAGTCTTGAAGCAAAGGATAGGAGTAAACACGGCAGTAAGACTGTAATTTTTTTTTTTTTTTGGAATGGCAGGGTTTATACCTTATCTGCTTTCCAAATATGCAAGAAACCTTTGAACAACGTCGATATCCTAGCACTTAATAAATTTTGATTTAGTCTATCTGCTCTATATGCAGAGAAAAAATTATATGTTTTACTATTTATTTCATGTAGGCTATATCTGGATTCCAAACACACAGCCTTGGCAGTCCTCAACTGCCAAAAGAGCTCTTGAGGGTGGTCTCATTCTTGCTACTTGGGTCTTCTCTTCACCTGTCCATGTATTTCCCAGAATGTAACGGTCCTTAATGACCAGAAACATTCACTTTTAGCCTATTATTAAAAGTGTTCAATTTATTCATTGAGAAAACAGAAAAAAAATGAATGAAAAACAAAAGAACAAAAAGAAATAAGGTAGGAGGCATGGAGGGAGGGAATGAGGGAGGGATGAAGGGAGAAAGAAAGAAAATGAAATTAAGGTAATTTTGTAAGGAACTCAGATACGTTGAATTTGCAAAGATAGGAAAATGTTCCAAATGACATGAATTATATCTGAACTACCTACATTTTCAATTTTTGTTTTCAATCAATTCATGAGTCTCTGAAAAGCAAAAAAAAAAAAAAAAAAAAAAAAAGAGTGTGTTCATTTGCATACTATTTGTACTCTTTACCCAAAGAATTTCTGATTTTTCTCTGATAGGAAAAAAAAAAAAAAGGAAGGGAGGTTAGTTTAGTATTTTATTTTCACTTACTTTCAGGAAATAATATTTTACCTCTAAAAAAATTCTCAGAATTTTAGAATAGTCATAGCAAAAATTTGTTTTCTCCTCCAAAAAACAAGCAAACATTCCTTTTCTCCTGCAAAATCCTTGGAAATTTGGACGTATTTTTTACTCCTTGGTAAGAATGACAAATCCTGCCTCACCTTTTGGGCAAAGTGGGGTTGTGGTGAGACAGAACCGTGACAATCATTTACATGTCTCTAGAAACTGTACACAAACAGCTCACACTTTCAGTTAGTGTGAAACCTTACGGTAATCATATAATTAGACATGTCGTAAAACTTCGGAGCTTACATGGATAAGTTCTTTCTTCAGGAAAAATAGGAAAAGTTGATGTGTGTTCAAGAATGTTATGAAATCAAGGTCATAAAACTTTAGACGTTGCAAAATAAAATACTATTTTACTTTACATATCCAATAATAGATTTCTCGGACTGTGTCTGCGTTGATTTGCAGGTGAATTACAAAAGAGAATTCCAGTTTACCTTAGGCTGTCAAAAATAGTGTAAGTGATAAAACTCCATGTCTGTATCCTCAGTGGGGAGTAGGGTCAGAGATGAACCATGGCAGATAAAACTGAAGCAGTTTTATGTTCCAGTTTAATTCTCTAACAAATATGTGGACACAGGGAGTGCACGGCCCAAGGGCACCCCTATGGTCTAGGCTAGTGGTAAATCACAACATGGATTCAACCTTTCCCTTACTGGATGTTTATATACTGACAAAATCAGGTTAATGTGAACATCAGGGTGAACCACAAAAAGGAACAGACTTTCACAAAAGGGCAGCCTAAGGTAGATGGATATTTAATAATAGTAAACAATGGTTTCTGGACAATTCCACACACGCACAACCCTGAGTTCCTTAATATCATCATCTGCCAGAGCACCTCTTTTCTACCCACATCTTACCCTTTACCCCAAGCATTATCCATTGTCTCTAACTCACTAAGAATAGCTTTGAAAATCACCAATGAAAAATGACACTTTCCTAAAAATCCTTCTTACCCTTCAAAAGGAAAGATGAATTGTAAATACAATACTGATAAACCTTCATTGTTGAAATGGCAGTAACCCATATGTTGGGTGTTTATTTTGGTATGATAAGATTCCAGCAAGTATCTGAAGTAGTAAGACGTATTTACCCAAATCATCACAAAATTTCTTTATCCTTACAGAATGAAAGGTACAGGAAGAACACTCAGTTTTTCAAAGACAAAAAAAGAAAACTCTGTAAAGATTTTTGTTATGTGCATGAAGATTTAGCTTACCTTATATCTTAATCTATTACTATTTTAAAGGAATAATAATAGAATGTATTAAGTACTAAGAAACTGTTTAAAACATATGTAAAATTATCCTAGTAGATGTCTTTGTATAAAATTTAAAACAATTTAATATCATGACCAGTTGCATTAATCAGTGTTGCTAGAAATCTCAGCTCTGTTGGCTAGTAGGAATGCAGCAAATGTCACATGACTTGGCCTGCTCTTGCCTCCCCACTCCCCAGGAAGGAAGCAGATAATTATAAATCTCACAGAATATTCTGCCCAAAGCATTGCAGCAAGCTGGTCTAAGAGATTATGTCTCTGAAGTTGTCAGTTCTGAGATTTTTCTATGGAATGACCTCAAGGAGCGAATACCATTGTAATCACTTACTTTATACAAGAAGGTACGGGAGGTTAAAGGTGGCATTGAGCCTACTGTTCTGTAGTTACACTAAGGCCAGAGTAAGAAAGAACAGGCTTACACCGCACCAGGTGCAAAGAAGGTTGGAGAAAAGAAAGCGTTTCCTGAAAGTGGGTAAAGTTTTACCAATGAAAGCTGTTCTGGGAACCTTTAGATAGAATTCTCTACACATAGGAGCGATTCTTACAGTTAGCACCCTTACCGTGTAAGGATATGTCTAATTTCCAAACAGGTCAAGAATGGCAAACGAAGTGTAGAGGTGAATCTTCTTTCATCAGCTCTCACAAATATAGAAAGGTAAAGAAAAAGAAGAAAATGCAGTTTGGGGAAATCCATAAGGGTTCTCACAGCTGGCCAGCAACATCGACTACCCCTGCAGCTCTCTGCACACAAAAATGTAAATGCAATCATTTTCAGAGGGCAATCCAAGGATATGTGTACAGGTGATTTGGCATGCGTGGATATTTATGTATACATGATTAGAGATATATTTTATTTTTATATTTGCAGTACATATTACATACATCGTTAAGGAAACATCATCATCAAAAGTAAAGGACTAAGAGGGTGGCTCCAGCTGGTCACAATTTATGTAAATATTTTACAAACTGTTGACTCACCTCATTCCAGACCAGGACCTCCCTTGCTGTTCCAAATTGGGCTTCTTGTTAACTGAGTGAACAGGTATTTCTGCTGAATTGGACATACTGTGTGGTGGCTTTGTGATTTGAACAAATTTCCATTAGCTTCCAGGAAGAAATCACAAAATTGGTTTTCATCTGTGAACCAGGACAGGACGTAAAAAATTCCCCAGAGAGAGTAGGAAAGAGAGAAAGATTGTAGGCTGTGCACCTAATGCTGAAAATTATTTCAGGATATTTAGTGTGGAACATGATTTAATCAGCCTTAATGAAAGCCATGAAGGCTCTAACACCTGTAATATGTTTCTTACAGGTTTCTGTATTGTATTTAATATTTGCCCTTAAACAGTGATAAAAGAGGATGAGTAGCACCAAAGGTATATTTAGGTTGAAGCTGGGCTGTCTAAAGCACATTTAAATGTTTCCTCAAGCGAGATTTCAATCCTCCCAAACCAATCTTCCAACACAAGTTTCGTGAGCATAAAAACACTTATTAAGTACCATCGAATGATGATTAACTTCCCAAATTACCAGCTAATTAATCTGCTGTGAATTTAATTGGTGAATTCAGCCCTCCAAGTCAGAAGCTAGTAGGGTGGGCAGTCCCAAATTAATTCCTCTTGAAAAACTAGAAAGCTAGAAAAATCCTATTAATTCACACTAAATATAACTGATTAGAGGAAAACATTTTGATAATGAACATGCTGTTTTGTCCTTCTCTTTTCCTTTAGTACTAAATAGTCGAGATGCCAGGTTCTTCTACTTTTAATGGAATTTTACAAAGCTTATTTTTATGTAAGTATGATGGACTTAAAGATTCCACTTAAAAGTTTTACAATTTGGCCATACAAAATATTTTTGAGATAAAAATTAGTTCAGCTGGAAGAGCATGCAATGTGATCTGCTGAAAAATCAACTGTAACTGTAACTGCTGAAAAATCAAAAAGTAACTGTTCAAGATCGCACATGTGAGGAAGGGTCAAAATACATCCTTAATAATATCTAACAGTTTGAATTAATAGTTTTTTTGTACTGTCAAGAAAAGTATAATTAATGAAACATAATAACTACTATTTGTTGAACATATACTAGGTCTGATGCAATGTGTATTATTTGTAATTTATCAAACTATTTAGATATTATTGAAAACATTTTAGAAATTGAATAAATGGGACAACAAAGAAGTTAATGGCCCAGGATAGTAGAAGTAGAATTTAAAGGCAGATGCATGTAACTGCATGACCTATTATTTTGAAACCTTTTCTTACTCCTTCAAAAACAAAATGGAACAGAACAAAACAAAGCCAAAAAATAAGTAAATAAAAATGCACACACCTCTGTAAACACTAGAGAAAGTTTATGTCTCCAAAATTCCAGCTTCTGCCACTGTTCATGTAAAATCAACAAAATGTGACTGTTTTTAAGTTATTTCACAGTTTTTTGTTGGTGATATTGTTTCAAAATGTTAAACTAGGGTAGAGAAGAAGAGTCAAGAGTCATAAGAAGAAAATCATTGTTGAAAACATATTTCATTTTATGATTGGCTTTCTGGGGAATGCATGGATTTGATTGAAAAAGAACATTTTTTTCCCTTTTAATTATTGGAATCAATAAGACATATGGAGAAGAAATTGTCTTCTCTGCCCTAGATTTGTAAATTTCTAGAGGGTCACTTTCCGTTGACTTAGAAATTCATATGGTATCCTATGGCCAAACTATGAACAAGCTTAGGTAGCATTTGGGGAAGAAATAGACTTTTCCTTAATCACTCTTAAAAGAAATTAACACACTAGGCCATTACTCTAAACCTTTGACAAAACTTCACTTTCTTCCTGTCTTGGAACTCCCTCACTATGTCAAATTAAGCTTCTCTCGAACTGAGGTGAACCGAGGAAGTTATCTCTGTATTGGTCAAATAGTGCAGTAGAATCATTTCCTTATTTTTTTAAAATTCATCTTTGGTATTTTATTGAAACTTCACTAAACATCTGCTTAGAAGTGGATGGTGAATTCTATTCTATTTTTAAAGGAGGTGGCAGAGCAGCCTGAACATAAGTCTTTTTTTAAGATTTATTTATTTATTTTAGAGAGGGAGTAGGGAGAGAGCAGTGGGGATGGGCACAGAGAGAGGGAGAGAGAGAATCTCAAGCAGACCCCCTGCTGAACATGGAGCCTGACAGGGGGCTGGATCTCAGGACTCCTGAGATCATGACCTGAGCTGACCACATCAAGAATCAGGCGCTTAACTGACTGAGCCACCAGGCACCCCTATAAGTTTTCACTATACAGTCAGGATGAATTTAATAAGCTTTTCATGTATGCTATGTATGGTTGTAGATATCAGTGATAAAAAGACAAATGTGAGAAAATGTTCATCTAAAATGGTTGATTATTATCTACATCCATGTAGCTGTCTGCCTTGCTGGAGTTCTCGTTTGTATGTCAAACCTGCCAGAATATAACTAGGAAAGCTAACCTCTCCTTGGTCCATAGGTAAAGCCTGGGTAACCTAAATTTAAGCCAATTGCCTTGGTTCCATTTGATTTACTGGTAATGAGTATTTGGTCCAGTTGTGGCTAATATAACTTGTGGAAATTCAGTAGGGAAACTTCTAGAGTATTTTTAGTACTTCCCCCAAAGAGGCAGAAATGAAAGAGAAGAGGAAGGAGAAAAGGAAGAAAGGAAGGAGTGAAGGAAAGAAAGAGAGGTGTTACTATTTTTTTCCAGTCTTAATGTGACACAAACGCACAAATCCTTTTCCAGAAATACTAAGGGAGACTGATATTACTATACAGTTCATCTAAAGTCTATACTGATTCACTACTTTTAATAGCAAGTAATCAGAAAAAGATAGAAAATAGATATATAGATGATAGATAGATAGATAGATAGATAGATAGAGATGATAGATAGATGATTGATAGATAGATAGATAGATAGATAGATAGATAGATAGATAGATGATTGATAGATGATAGATAAATAGATAGATAGATAGATAGATAGATAGATAGATAGATAGATAGATAATAGATAGCTGGATCAATAGGGAACAATAATGATGACAGCTAAATTCAGTAGCTCTGCAGTTGTGTTTGGTATCTATGGTCTTTAAAATACTTAATGATGATTCTGATACTGAGTTGTCCACATTATATATTCACAGTAAATGGCACTGATTGAGCAAGCTATTGAACATAGTAATCTTATTTATCTTAGTGTCTAAGTAAAAATTTATAGCTAATCAATTGTGAAGGTATCAATCTACGAAGGAGATCTCGATCCCAAGCATCAGTACAAAGTGAACTTTCATTGGCATTAAGAACATCACCAAAAAGGATAGTGATTGCAATACAATCGTCAGTCTTCTGAAGTATAATTTATTCAGGGGAATGTTTACATCACAGAATATCCCACGTGGGATTTAATTCATTTTAGATTCTTCAAATCAATGAAAATAAGGTGGGGATAATACATAGAGGCTCAAGTATTCAAAAGAAAGTTAAGTCTCAAACTCATTTATAAAAACATTCAGCACTCTGATTTGTATATGTATTTTGGAGATAAATATAGTCAACTTAAAGAACCAAATTGAACAGTTTGCCCAAGTGATCATTATTTTCATTGACTCAGAAAGCTGCGGGCACTTCATATACTAAAGCCACTCCATTTCATAATCACTTTTCAAAAGAAAAGGGTGTTTTGTCAATAAATATCAAAGCTGAACTTCAGGAAGATGGCAGACAGGGCACATTAAAATAAATTCTTTTCTCTCTAAAGTGCCTAGAAATGAAAATTAAAGTAGTTTGAAAAAAGCGTATTCTCAGAGAAAATTAAGCAGGTACTAAAAATTTAAAAGCCCTTTAAGATACGAAGCATGCACGCATATTCAGCCAAGAGAACGAAAGTCTCAAAAACCTGTTGAAGAAGAGTAACTGATGAACGCAAAGAACAGCATAAGGACCCGAGCCAACCTTCAGAGTAATAATTAAAGAATAATCCATGGCAGAACTGGGCTGATAGGTCCCTTTTTCCTCCTCTGCTTGTGCTCAGCTTTCAATCAGTAAAATCCTTATCCACCGAATAAAGCAGCCAAACCATTGGTTGGTTGGCTTAAGGAGGATATGAGATGCCCACATTGCAACTTTCTCAACACCCACGACACTGGGTGGTGGGTGGGACACTTGTTGGCAACACATCTATTTCCCAGGATCAATAGAAATAAATTCCTAAAACCCAAAAGCCACTCTTTTGCTTCCATCTCTAAATCTTCCATGAGGTCTTCTGGCCTGCTCTAACCCAGGAACAGAGTGAAGGGGATTCTGTAAAAGTGGAAACCAGTTCACCTCAGTTAGATTAGCACATTTCTACACCTTCCCCAAAACAGCTTAGGAAATGAGAGCAAAGATTGCCAAATTCTAGTTTCTTATTAATAAATACATGCGTAAATAAATACATATGTCAAATAGTTTTCTTTCAAGATAAAACTGGCTTATTTTGCCTTTTAAGGAAAACACTCTTACCACTTAGATTACTAATTTGTCAAATAGAAACATTCAAATGAGAAAATAAGTATTGCCTTTTGCCTTACATTAATATTGGGCCATAAATAAGGAATGGGAAAACGAGGTTTTTAAGGAAGTATCCTTATGCAGTCATATCATAGGCAGATCACAAAGTCACGTGGAAAGTAAGTGGCTCAGGGATTGTACATTCTTTGTCACTAATCTCTAGTCTATGCCTAGTAAAAGGAAACATACAGCATATGATCAGGTTTTCCTGAGTTTGTCTAGACCTGTTTACTACCGTAGGAAAGGAGAAAAACTAAATGGATACACCAAATTCTAGACGTTTCATTCAGGAGTAAAAAAACAGATGTGCATAAACCTATCCTGCTCTGTGTTAGGCAGAATGACGGCCTTATAAATTACAGTTGTGCATGTCCAAATCACCGGAAATTGTCAATATGTTAGGCGAATGAAGATTGCAGATGAATTTAAGGTTGCTAATCAGCTGAGATTACCCGGGATCATCTGGATAATGTAGTCATCAGAGCTGATGTAATCATAAAGGTCTCCGGTACTAAGAGAGAGGAGGCAGAAGTGGAGGTTGGACTAATGCAGTGGGTGAAGGACAGAACTGGCTGTGGCTGGCCTGGCAGACGGAAAAGAGGAGCACGGGCCATGCAAGCTTCAGGCCTTGGAGTTACACACACTTCTGAATAATGTGAAACAGGCTAGGATGGAGGATGGTGGCCATTGTTTTGGAAAAACAATCAAGAACAGAGGTACAGAGCCTCAAAGCACGAAGTATACGTAAAACTAGTGAATAAATGATACAAATTCTGGAATATTTTAGGAATTTATCCAGGCAAATAAAAATGTGTCAGCAAAAAGGAAATAATCATGTAAGACTTGACGGACAACATAAAACACTAGAAAGAACTTGGTTGCTCTTTGGAGTCAGAAAGATCTAGGTACAAAACCCATGCCCACCACTCACTGGCTGTGTACATGGACACACGAACCATTTCAAGTCCAGATTCACCATCCATAAAATGGGTAAAGACATTTAGCTTTCTAAGAAATAGTGAGAAGATAAAGCAAAGATACTATGGAAAGACTGAATATTGTCTAAGACAGAATAAGATTTTAGCAAATATTAGCTACTGAAAGCGATAGAATAGTTAAGCTGTCATTTGGAGAAAAAAAAGTTAAAGGTTTCATGAGGAAGTAACCTTTGAAGAAATTCAAGGGAAAAAAAAGAGAAGCATGAATTGGTCAGAAGATGGGCAAGTAGTGTACTATTCTTATTGATTCTGTAAATTGAAATAAATCATTATTATATCCCACTAGACATATAGACTATTTAGTGAATAGTAATGCATTGTCATAAATCAGTTTCTATCTGACGCAGTTCGTTTTCTAATCTGCTAATATACATCGCCAAATGCTACAGTAGTTAGGAAGATTGCTAGTAATGCCGTAAAGAATTTCATAAAATAGAATCATAATTGCCTAAAATGAGCACAGTATAAATGTCTTGATGATTTGGGTCTTGTCTATGAAAATGTTTTCCAAAATATATTTCCAAAATATATTTGATAGCTGTTAAAATAATATATTTCACCTGTAATATTCTGAGAACTCTTCAAAAGAAAAAAGAAAATGTGGAGATTCTATACTCATGTAAATTTAGGGGACATTATATACTATACCCTCTCTTGAAGAGCCGAAGTGTTCACACACATTAAGTTTATTAGGGCTGTATGGAGTCCTGCTATCCTAAAGCTATTTAACTTTGCCCATCACTGCCTTTTAAAAAACAATGTCCATTACTCCATTACCACAAAATTCAGATACCCAACACCTGTTGTACCATGCCATGGAACTATTTTTCCCCAGAAAAATAATCTGTATTTTACAGACATAGTATTTAGGGTAAGACATGGGACAAATCGACTGCTAAAAATCCTTGTTTTTGAAAAACCATGTCCAAGGAACATTTCTGCAACAATGAAAATATTCTCTATCTCTCTTACCCAGTACAGTAGTCACTAGACCAATGTAGCTACTGAACCTGTAAGGTGGCTAATGAGACTGAAGAATGGGATTTTTTCATTTCATTTCATTTAAATTTAAATAGCCACATGTGGCTAATGAGTTTTGTATTAGGATCGTTATAGACCTTTAGCAGTATGATTTTTAGATAACTAAATCTGTGTCCATTTTCTCACTAATAATTTTAACATCTGTGGAGACAAAAGCTTTTGATCTTAGGAGTAAACATTTCAAATAGTTCAAATCAAAATTACTGTATGATTGACATGACTTCATTCAATGGAAGGGTTTAATAAGATGAATAAATGCATTCAAAATAAATTATGACAGTTCAGAAATGAATGACAAATACACAAATATTGTTTGTACATTTGTTAAAACAAATCTAATTGAAAATTCAAAATCCCTATTTGAAAAGATTTTTTTTTTTTTTTTTTTTTTTACTAAAGCAGTATAATAACAGAAACCTTGTGAAAGCCTGGAATATATTATCATATCTTGGGGTTGTAGTGAAAATTTCAAACTGTAAAAATTTAATTTCCATTCATGATCTTATGTAGTAATTTTGACTCCAAATTAAGCATTTTAAAATTGACAAGGCTTATTAGAGAAATCATTGTGAAAAAAAGATTTCACGTAAGTGTAGCTAACCACCAGATACAGCAGCCATAAAACTCACTCCGGGACAGTAAAGCTAAGCACGCCACAGTTCATCGCTGCAGAGAAAGGCAGAAACCGATTTTAACGAAGTAGAATTAAATACAAAAAAGCACGTGAGAGTGATGATGATTTGATAAATTTCTTATAAATATGAAACAATAAGTTTAAAATCATTGGCTGCGCTATAGCTAGAGTACAGAATGCTCTTTTTAAAAATACCAGGGGGCGCCTGGGTGGCACAGCGGTTAAGCGTCTGCCTTCGGCTCAGGGCGTGATCCTGGCGTTATGGGATCGAGCCCCACGTCAGGCTCCTCCGCTATGAGCCTGCTTCTTCCTCTCCCACTCCCCCTGCTTGTGTTCCTCTCTCGCTGGCTGTCTCTATCTCTGTCAAATAAATAAAATCTTTCAAAAAAAAACCAAACCAGGTAGTATCTGGTAACTTCTTTTTAATTAGTTCTATGAATGGTTTAAAATAGATTGTTGTCTATGTTCACAGGGTTCAATGTTTGATCTACATTTATTAATTAAATGATCAACTTAGCTTATTTTTTATGGGTTTGAAGCATCATGCACACGTGTTGTTATGATTTTTCCGTATATTTCAAACAACTTCTACATTTGGTATGTTATGTTATGCTCTACTCTTAGTGATGTGTTTCTGGACAAATACGTCTTATGGGAATTTAACTTTGTATAAAGTGAGGCTCTTTTTCCTATTTATGCTTTGCCCTGAATACTATTTTATAACACATTACTATTGCCATCCACGGCAAACCCATCATGGGTTATGTTTGTCTAGGAAATCATTGTCTATTTTTATAAAAAACGGCTCCAAAGAACCCTCTCTGGTAAGCTACTTATCAGTGTGGTTTGTTCTGCAACAGAGTCTATAAATATTTAACTTTTATTTATAGATTTTAATCAGAATTCCCTCAAGGACACGAAGTTCTGAGCAATTAAAAGTTTGCCAGGTAATTCTGATTCACAGCTAGTTCGGTGGACCTTTACACTAGGCGCCAAAGAAACCGATACATTTTTAAAAGATCTTAAAATTATCCTGGCCACATGTCAGGCCAAAATAGAAACTAATGAAAGTTTAAATATGGACCTAAAAAACCTAATTAGTTTTTATACTTTCAAATTACCATATGAGTTTTAAGGTGCCACTATGCCTCAGTCTTTTTTAAAATACTTGCATTATTTAGAATACAACTTAAGTTGTGGCAAACTTGGACCCCCCAAAACAGAACTTAAGGATAATGCAAAATTTGGGGCACATATTTAGAGATGGGTAGTTGAGAGTAGATACAGTGCTCTGCTCCACGAGAAAGTACCGGGAACCAGGTTGACCCTGGAATTCTCAACATGCGATTTCCCTCTGTGCCATCAAGTATGGGCCAGTTCCTAGCCTGGGAGAATGGCGTAAAGGGAGAATGGAGCAGAAGTGACTTCCTTGTAAAAATGACATCTGGGAGGTGCCCGGGCGGCTTAGTCAGTTAAGTGTCTGCCTTCCGCTCAGGTCATGTTCCTAGGGGTCCTGGGGCTCAGATCATGATCCTAGAGGCCCTGGGATGGAGTCCCTGCTCAGCAGCTCGACTGCTTCTCCTTCTTCTGCCCCTCCCCCTGCACGTGCTCATGTTCTCTTAGATCAATAAAATCTTTTTAAAAAAAGACATCTGGAAGTTGCATATTTCACTTCTGTTCATATCTCACTGGCAGGCACTTAGTCACATTGAAATGCTTCTATCCGGGTAGCTAAGAGCCTAATAAATGGAAAGGATCTCTGACACAAAATTCAGGAGAATGGGCATTAAGGGGGTAATTACCAATGTCATACATTCTTCTTTTCCTCTGTCTGAGGCTTAATTGTCCACATTTCTCTCTGGTCCTCTACTGTTTTTACATACCCTTCCTTTATACTCTCATGCCCTATTAAACCTTCAGCTTGCCCAAAGTCTTCAACTCCACCCCCAAATTCTTACCTAATCTCTAGACCTCATATCCGCCTGGCGTGTCCACTTGGAGGCCCAATCACCCCTCAAACTCAGTATCTTTTGAACCACACAGACAACTTTTCTTTCCCCTATCACAGGCACTTCTTCCTACGTTACAATTTTAGTCATTGGTTTCCACATATGCCTCTAGTTACTATGTTAGATTGCAAGCAACTTGAAGGCACAAAGCAGTTGCTTACTCACTGCTAGTTGCAAGAATTAAATAAACAGTGATAATAAGGAATTCTACAATTGTATAAACTGCAGTTTCCTGAGAGAATCCTTCCATTTTAAAGAACTTGAAAAGCCACAAACACGAAACTTTTAACAAGCGCAAGAATTCCAACTATAATACAGTATTATATTGGTATTAAACACAACTATTTTGTATTAGAATACAACTTAAGTTGTGGCAAACTTGGACCCCCAAAAACAGAACTTAAAGATAATGCAAAGTTTGGGGCACATACTTTAGAGATCGGTAGTTGAGAGTAGATACAGTGCTCTGCTCCATGAGAAAGTACCGGGAACCAGGTTAACCCTGGAATTCTCACATGCGAGCTGAAGAAATTTCTATCATTTTTGAAAAGCTATAATTCTTAGAATGTTCTGCCTTATATTGTGCTGAAAAGCGATCTTTTGTATATTACACACCTTGATCAGAGTTCCGTATGACAATAAAATACATTCTACATCTTCCATACCAAAAATTGAAATACAAACTGCTGTAGAATAGGAAAAGATTCATGTAACTTAAATCTCTTCATCTTTAATATGAGACTTTGGAGTGAACTATTGTGATCTATAAAAAATGATGTAATTACCATAAGAGAAGCAATATTCACATATATATATTTTCCTCCAATCTTTAAATTAAATGTTAAACTCAGCATCACCTGACCAAGACAGTAAAATTTAGATGCAAAACATTTTGGCTCACTGTGTAACCAATATAACTTACTCACACCAATAAAAGTAATTGCTGAAAAGAAAGATTTATTATTCAGTCAATCCAATATATTATAAACACAAACCAATATACAGTGGCAATCAATTTATTATACTATATAAAGCATTTCATGTGGAAACCAATTTATAATAAACCAAAGACTTAGTGCAAACCACATTTTTAAAAAGCTTGATATAATATTCACATAAATTCCATGCAAAAAATTCAAGCTTGACTTTGTAGATGTCCCAGACAGGAACATTGCTCTTCTTTTTTTCAACTTCCAAGGAAGTCAAAGATTTGTAAAAACTAGTTTTCGTTTCATTGTGAATATGAAACAGAGGAATCATTAACAAAACAGAAGTGGATTCTCCTTTAAAAGCTCAAGAATTCTTTAAATCTAATAAGTAGTGGAACTCACTGTGAAGCAGCAGCTGTGGAATCACATTTTTGCTGACTTCGATTTTATTTAAAGAAACAATTTAGCAGCATGGATTTTGCAAACACTAACACATTTCTCCAATTCACATTTTAGATTTGCTGTAGCCAAAGGAGCACTTGCCAAAGTAATAAAGCCTTTGCAACTTGAAATGGGTAGGTGTTTCCAAAACATTTCAATTATTCTCCTGATGACTCTGAGAGACACGGGGTGAAACTGATTTAGGTATGCAAAATGAGACATTTAGAGGCAGTCCCAACGTCCTCGCTCACACAATCCCATCTCTTCTGTCCTTTACACATGAATAATTACGTGCAGGGCTTTCTGGGGATTAACAAGAAAGAGAAAAATCAGGCAGGGAAACTTGAGGGGACAGCTTTCCAAATTCATTTCAATGCGATTCAACTAACTCACATTCATTACAATGTGTCCAATCTTACTGCTGATGAGACAACCAAAAATAATAGTCCTAGTAATCATGGTGGCAAGTCTTTGACTCCCAAGTATCTTTCAGGATTTCCCTTAAAAGTAATGACAAGAGCATTTACTCTCAAACCTGTGAGCATAGATTATGCAGGACTAACTCTAGTTTTAAGATGCTCAATTTATACCCAGTATGGGTTATATTTTAAAATTGAAATAAATCATGACTTCTATATAATCTGTATTTTAGTTGGTGACATGGGCAGATGCCTGCTTTTAAAGTGATCCTTTATTTATAAAAGTAACTTCTCACTGTTCCTTAATTAAGGATTGTTACATTAATTAAACAAGGAGGCTATTTAGACAGGGGTGGGGTGGAGGTTAATACCATGATGACCTGCATAAATAAACTGAAATGAAAGCGTGTAAATGCCTCAAGATTACAAATGGAACCTAAGGACAACCAGTCACAAATAGCCGACTGAGCTTTAAGCAACAATCAGTATTCTCCCTACTTTACTTTCACCTTTTCTCTATAAAAGTCTCTCCCAGAGCGCCTGTCTGTGGAAAGCTCCTACTTACTCCTGGTTTGGCACTGTCCAGTTGGGATGGGTTTTGATCAGATAAACTCTTAATAATTTTTAAGATGTGTCAGTTTATCTTTTAACAGGCTTTACTTTTGCCTCCGGTTTAAAATGCCTCTGTATATAGTTTCTCAGCCAAATCAAAATTCTGGTCACTTCCTTGTTCTCTCAGGTCTCAACTTCGCTTTATTCCACACACCGCCCCCCCCCCCCCCCTTACCATTCCTTACTACGAAACAATAGAATTTTAAGTTTGGAAAGATCATTGAAGAGCTCTAGTGCATCCCTTTGTTGTAGGATGTGTAAACTGAGGCTTGGGGGTAATCAACACTCAGTCTACCATCCAATAGCTGTAAGGTATTTTCCCACTATGGCAATGCCTGTATATAGTGATTTTAAAGTAGGCGATTGCTTTGAATGCTATCTGCTAGGCAGCTTGCTAAGAATTTCATGTTCAATATCTCATTGAATAAAAATAACACACTTATAGGTTAAGGTATATTATTTTTCCTATCATTTCAAATAATGAAGCATATTTGGCTAGTAAGTTTATTAGTTGATTAAAAGTCCACGATATTTATAATGGTAACTTTGTTATACAAGGCTATGACTTTTCCCTTCTTTCCATACTGATCTGAGTGTGTAAATACAAATGCAGAAAATTGTAACTCTGCTTAGCTCCCATTCTAGGCCCCATATTTCCTCATCAGTCCAACTTCTCTGTATCATGCCCTATTTTTAGGCCACAACTTTGTTAGGGAAAAACATAAAACATGTACACATGAACATGTAAATAGGGACATTTCAAGAAGACACACCCTTGGAGATTCTGTATTTATGTATTATATACATATAGTAACTATATGAGAATGGATTAAATTTTATATATATATAAAATTTACATGAAGATTAATTAAAACATTGACTCATTGACTTCCAGGTGGGTTTACCGAACAAGTCAACTCAGAGGACAAAATTAAAGTGGGGATAGAGAAAATGAGAATACTGGGCAAGCTGACAGTTTCAGCAGGGTTACCACTAGACTACAAAGTAACTTTGTGTTAGAACAAAGTGCTTAATCTAGATGGATACATCGCTAAAAGGAATCTTCTCTAGGCAGACCAATTAAGAAACATGTTTCCTCTTAGATGATCAATTGCAAGGAAAAGTCCTTCTTCCAGGCTTAGGCAGCCCCATGCTGGAGCTTAGAGTTAGCCAAGCAAGCCTGAAGCTAGCTGGATATCAGCTGCTACTCCTACCCACTTACGGGGTGCCCTTGAAAAAGGATACAATCTGGGGTGCCTGGGTGGTGCAGTTGGTTAAGTTCCACTCTTGGTTTCGGCTTAGGTTGTGATCTCAGGGTCATGACTTCAAGGTCATGAGATCAACCCCCCAATGGGCTCCACACTCAGGGTGGAATCTGCTTGAGATCCTCCCTCTCCCTCTTCCCCTCCCCCTCATTCTCTTTCTTGTTCTCTCTAAAATAAGTAAATAAATCTTTTTTTTTTTTTAAAGGACACAATTTGTACAAATTTATCGGATGGAACCGAGGCTCAAGAGGGTAATAAAAACAATCACACCTCAAATGTAAATAGTACAAAATATCATCAGTCCAATCTCTGGTAGACTTAGAAATACACCCAGTTTGTACCATAACCTTGTTTCCTCTTTATCCTGCTCTGGTAGAAGGAGCACCTGAGCTCGGCTTGGTAGCACAACATGATCAAAGATGAAAAAGGAGGGGTACAATCTTATATAGGAAGAAAATTTTAAATTTTACAATTTTAATATTATTATTATAGTGCCAGAGAAGGAATTCAATTATGTCTTTTATTTATTTATTTATTTATTTATTTATTTATTTATTTATTTATAAAAATTTTATTTATTTGACAGAGACAGCCAGCGAGAGAGGGAACACAGGCAGGGGGAGTGGGAGAGGAAGAAGCAGTCTCCCAGCGGAGGAGCCTGATGTGGGGCTTGATCCCAGAATGCCAGGATCACGCCCTGAGCTGAAGGCAGATGCTTAACGACTGAGCCACCCAGGCGCTCCCAATTATGTCTTTTTAAATTTTTTTTAAGATTTTATTTATTTATTTGACAGAGAGAGAGCGAGAGAGCGTGTACAAGTAGGCAGAGCGGCTGGCGGACAGAAGGAGAAGCCGGCTCCCTGCTGAGCAGAGAACACAACATGGGGCTCCATCCGAGGACCCTGGGATCAGGACCTGAGCTGAAGGCAGATGCTTAACTGACTGAGCCACCCAGGTGCCCCGGAATTCATTATATATATATATATTTCATTTTCCCATCATCATATTGCTATTTCACGTATTGCAATCATTTTTTTCCTGTTATATGAATTCCATGAAAGCAGATATTTTATCTGTTGCCTGACTACTTTATCTCCAGCATATCATAGTACTTAAAAGAAATATTTGCTGAATGAATGAACAAATGAATGGGATATGTAAACACAAATTTGTGTGGTAAGACAATATGTTATAACATTTGGGTGTCTTAATCTGTCCAGGTGCTATAGTAAAATATATAGTTAAGTATCACAGCCTGGGTAGCTTATAACAACAGACATTTATTTCTTGTGATTCTGGAGGCTAAAAGTTCAAAGTAAGAGTACCAACATGGTCAAGTTCTGATGAAGGTCTCCTTCTGAGCTGCAGATTGCCAATTTCTTTCTGTGTCCTCACATTGCAGAGGGGCTAGGGAGCTTTGTGGGGCCTCGTTTATAAAAACACTAATCCCATTCATGAGGGCTCTGCCAAAGACCATTACATGTTGAATCCTTACAAACACCCTAATATCATCACATTTGGGGGTTAGGATTCAGCATATGAATTTGAGGGAGACACATTTTCCTTGAAAAGGAAAAGTCCAATAATCCTAACTCTAATTTTCCCATGACTTACTTCCATTCCACTCTCCTGAATACTCATTGCAAATATTTCTAATGGGGCAAAGAAGGGGTATAAGAATAAAAATAAAGTAGACTTGAACAGATTTATTTGCAGATAAACTAAATGACCTCGTTAGTAAGAGATACATAGTGTAAAACAAGAAAACAGTCAAATTTTAAAGATAAAAGATTATTGTCATGATAGGAAGTATTAATTATCTTTGGCAACTGATTGATTTTGAATTAATGATTCCCCATGATGAGTCATGTTTCAGAAAAATGGATAAATACCTTTTCAGAAGTATTCATTCATTTCATCGTTTTCAATTATTCATTCAATTAATAGATGATTATAGAACACCAACCATTTGTCAGATACTAGGTCAAGCCCTAATTATTCAATAAGATACAGATGTCATTCTTATGCTAATAAATGCAGATTTCCTTAAAAATCATTAAATACATAATGATAATAAAGAACGACCCAGGATCAGGGGTGAAAGTAGTTGACCACCAAGATGCTCTCCCAGGATAATATTCAGTTCTACTATTGGCTGATGTAGAAGTAACTAAAAGGAAATACATGTGTTTATTGTTTTAGGTAAGTAATATTAGATGAGCGAAGTCCAACCCCATAGAATGAACCAAGCAACATTTATTTTTTTTTTGAGTGCCTACCAGAATTTAGCTGTGCAGGATAGGTTATAAGCATACGGCCAATAGCTTATGCATTTGAAGTAAGGACATACCCTTGCTGCTATTACTAAACAGTACAGAATAATAGGAAATTATCTTACTATGATTAAGCATTACAGACACCAACTGCCATAAGAGATGGAAGAAAAGGAAAGAAAGTAGCTTGAATGGGCCAAATCAGATGTGCTTGACCTCCTCCCACCCCAATTCCACCTCCTCACCTTTTAAATCCATCTCTCACTTTCATTCTCAAATGGTTTGCTCTTCATGTCTTGTCTTGGGCTTTGTATGCTATCGGAGCTGAACAAAAAATTGAAAATCACGAACTGCTGCACATTTTTCTTCCCAAGGCAGGTGACCTTATTTCCTCAGAGTTTGAATTGGAAATCCATGACTTATGGATGCGAGCTTCCCCCACTGGACCCTAGAATAGTCTTCTTTGGGAATTCCAAGCCATGAGCAAAGAGCAATTTACATTGAGAAGAATTCCCCTCTCTCAGGAATTTGGCATTTAGGGGTGATTTATTACAGCTTTGCTATGCTTGTAACAGTCTTAAGAGTGCCTTATGTATACATACGCCTACATATGCAAACTTGGATTTATTTTAATTCCCTGGAATTAAATATTATTATGCTAGTTGAATAGAAATCTAGAAGCATATTATTTGCTTTATATCCCCCAAACTACCCATGTAAATAAATGGAAATATTAATATTTTTAAATCTAGCATAGAAATAACAGTTAAGATTTCTAAGCTTGTCTGATTGTTGAAGGGTCATTATAATACAGTTGTTTCAGGGAGACAAACCATTACAAAATAGGTTGCATGTCTATTACTTTCAAATGATATTTGCTATTAAATGGGGAAGGGTCAAAGGGTGAGAAGGAATTGATAGTTATTCAGCACCTAAATTCTTTGTACCACCAGGTGTTTTAAAGGTAGTCTATTACTACTTTTGTATAATAAAGATTTCTATATTTAAAATAACAGCTAACACTTACTGAGAACTTATTATGTACCAGACACTGTTCCAAATATTAACTCATTTAATGTGTAATAACTTACTAATGCTTATTCTAATTAATTCTACTTAATTCTAATAAGTAGATTTTTAAAAATGAGGCAAAAGTCTAAGTAACTTGCCTAGGGTTATACAGTTGCAGGGCTGGAGTGAAAAACTCACCCAGTAGACATGATCATATTCTATGCTTTTAACTCTTAAGTTGCAACTGTTCATATGGACTCATATTTTTATATATTTTATAAAACAATTTATATTTTTGCCTTACTGGACTTTGCTAGCTCCAGAAAAACTTGTCATGAAGTGGGAAAAATTTTTTTTGTTATGATGTGAAAGAATTTTTCTTTAGAGATGAGAACCCATTGAAGTCATTTTGGGTGTTTTCTTATCTACTTCAAAAAATTAATTTCAGCCAAGATATCAGAAAAGTTGCAGAACTGAATTGTTTTGAAGGTCAAGAAGGACCAAAGATACTTCTGGTGCTTGGGTAGTCAACATCTTTTTTTTTTTTTTTTTTTTTTAAAGATTTTATTTATTTATTTGACAGAGATAGAGACAGCCAGCGAGAGAGGGAACACAGGCAGGGGGAGTGGGAGAGGAAGAAGCAGGCTCATAGCAGAGGAGCCTGATGTGGGGCTCGATCCCAGATCGCCGGGATCACGCCCTGAGCCGAAGGCAGACGCTTAACCGCTGTGCCACCCAGGCGCCCCTGGGTAGTCAACATCTTACTAGAAATACTACGCTTTAAGGTTCCCCTATTCCAAGTGATGCAACTAGAAATGGATTCTTACAAATAAAGCTTTTAATTAAGTCTGTATAATTTTAACAATAAGAGTAATGAGGAAAGTCTGTTTTTAAAAACTATTTTCTTAGTAAGGAAAGATGTGAGCAAATTTGTGTTTGTTAGGTGGGGTCAATCTAGTAAAAACTTATTTTGTGGCTTTCAATATATATAAAGAGTATACTAGGTTGCACTTTCTCTTCAGAAATAGATTATGAAAAGGTTTTTAAGAAGGAAATAAAGAAAAAAACAGCAAATTTAAGGGATTTTGAGTGCATCTTAAAATTTCTTGACTGTCATTGTCATTACCCAAGTCATTACAAGATCCTATGTGCTGTAGGCTAGTGAGAAAACTAGTTGACTACTTCTTACAGCCTTTTTCTGATAGTGCAGTGTCATCTTACAGGAGTGTGTTTTGACACACTCATTAACAAGATGGCAGTACATTTTCTCCTCATCGTATCTTGTTGGCGGCCTTGAGAACACGTCTGCAGGATTACTGCTTTTATTCAAATGGGAAGGAAAGAAATCATTGATATATATTTGCTTAAAGTATACATAGATACAAAATACAGGAAAGTGCGTTAATAGGTGTGTACACATCTGGAGAGAGTGTTTTGTCCTATTTTTATTATTTTAGAAAGGTTCTGATTTTGATAAAAATCTTCTGTATCTATTTCTCTCTATATTGTCATACTTGAAGAGGTAGAAACATAAGGGTCTTCTTTCCCAAGATCTCTTAGTGTGAATTAATTAACTATACTTAGAACACTTTATAATATATTTTTTAAAGATTTGTTTATTTATTTGAGAGAGGGAGAGAGCAAGCATGCATGTTGTGGAGGAGTGGCAGAGAGAGAGGGAGAGAGAATCTTCAGCAGACTCCCCACTGGGCACGAAGCCCAACTAGGAGCTCAATTCCAGGACCCTGAGATCATGACCTGAGCCAAAACCAAGAGTTGGACGCTTAACCGACTGAGCCACCCAGGTGCCCCTACAATATATTTTTAAATGATTAAAGAGTCTGAAACTTTCATAAAATATTTACAGATAGAGGAAAGTCACTACCCTAAAATCAAAACCATCCTTCAAATTCCTTCTTTTCCATCATGACCACCACCACTATCATCACCTTTTTGTGTCAACTGTCAACCATCACTGACTTCATCTTTTATTACAGCAGATTCACCAGCATCGCTTCTTTCTTTCTTCAAACATTTATTCTTCATACACACCTCTGTACCAGTGGTTAATGTTAGGTATTTCCCAAAAAAAGCGGACACCCTCCTTTTTTTTACATATTTTAAGACATAGACTTTGATTCTCTTCTTCATATTCATTTTTATTTTCATTGCCTCTCATTTCCATCCTGTCCATTTTCTCCCCTCCCTTTTTCCTTCATTTCATGGCAATTGTGACTGGAAGGGTCCCTCCAAGAACTTAACTGGAAATCCACTTTTAGGTTCTAGTTAGTAAAAGTTGACCAGTTCACCTTAACAATTAAATTAGAGTCACAGAGAAGGTGATGATCTGTAATCTGCAGTAACTACTAGATAGTGTCATCTTTACTAGTGACAGTGAACAAATGACAAACAAGGCGCTCTAAATCTTTGTCTTATTTTTGCACATCTCTGAAGGAAAATGAAATTGCTCGAAAAATTCAATGAACTTGCTCTCCTATCACTAGGCAGTCTTCAGTTAATATTGTGCTACAATGCAAAAGAATTATAGAATGGCAAATGTGAACCTTTATACTGCATTAAATAACATTTTATGAACAGAAATAGAGCATATAATATGTGAGACAAAGAGATAGAACATGAGAATGTGGAATAAGATGTAATTTATTTTCCTAAAATGGCTCTTGTCTATTATAGTTCCGTTCCATTTCGCTTTATAATAGGTATTCTTATCAGACATTTATCTGCCATCACTTTCTGACATAATACACATCTTGTGATTTTCAATTTTATCACACAATAAACTTCCTTTATGTTCTCAAAAATAACATGAGTTAGAATTGACTAAAAATAATCCACAGTATTACCATAGGTATTTCAAACTAGAAAACTGATTCTTTGTACTCTAACTGCCTATAAAGAATGGATTTTGGAGGACTTTGAAGGAGTCCACCAAAACATCCTCAAAGAGTTTAACAGCTTTTATTTATAGTTAAGTTATAAAGAGAATTTGTTCAGATTGTTACATGGAAACAAAGAGACAGAAACGATTTCTCTTTATATTTCAGCCTCTTTTGGCAGTTTTTTCCATATTAATAATTGTGGTTGATATAATATTGGAATCATAAAAGATCCTTAAGTTCTGTCACGGTGTTAATTTCCTTGTGATGCACTTATAATTAAAATCGACAATGACTTTTCTGTTTGCTTCTACTACAAAAGTAAAACATAAGCTGAATTTCAAAGCGTCACAGAGTGATCCTGTACCCAAACCCAGCAAACTTGATTGTCCCATCTGTGAAATGTCTCTCTTTCTCTGACTTTATCTTTACAATCATCATCACCATCATGTTATTAATAGCTTAAGATCCTGTTTCTTCTAAAAAACCTTACCAGTAAAGAAATCACATCTGTCTTATCTCTCTCAATTAGTCCTGAAATACCCATGGGTCCCTCCTCATAATCTCTTACAAATGGAACTAAAATTATGTATTTTTCTGCTTTTGTCATATTTAATCATTTTATAAAATGTGTAACAGCAAAGAGGCATTATTTTGTCTGTAGATGGCTTATCTGGGTATAGGGCAGATTGAATCTATTGGATTTCATGAACAATTTAGGGAAAGTAAACATTGAGACCATATACCCATTCTTTTGCTAAGCAAATTAAAAAAAAAAATGCCTACCTAAATGGCAATTAATTTATTATTGGTAACGATTGACCAAATCATGCCCTTGTTATTTGCTCATTGCCTTTTTGTTTTCTGTCTCTACATCATCTAAAGTCAAATCCAGCTTAAACTCTGTAGTAGTATAAATCCACTGCAAGTGGTCTGATACTTAAGAAAGCTTTTGTACAAACATTTTACTACATCTATACGAATTCTACTTGCATAAAAACTGACTCGTGTATCAGACAACTAGGGCTTGAATCCTGATCTAAATACCACCGGCTTTGTTACCCTGAGCATGAAAGAATAAAATGGTAATAGCACCAGTTTCATAAATTTGTTGGGTAAATAAAAGAGATAAAGCACTTAGCACAATCAATGCCGGGCACACAGTACTTGAATATTAACTGTTACTTTTATGGCCAGAGATAGAAAAATCTATTAACAAATAAAATGTTTTACGTATAAATGTGTTGGTATATTTATTTTGTCCATTTATCTCATATATATGTGTTATATTCATATTCATATATATATGAATGCATCTTAAACTGAAAACTATAAGGCAGAGATGAATCTTGAACTCTTCCTACAAACCATCTAATAAAAAATCTCTGTAATTAATTCTGTAACTATAGCTTTTTTTTTCAAGTTTTTATTTAAATTCCAGGTAGTTAACGTGCAATGTAATATTAGTTTCAGGTGTAGAATTTAGCTATTCATTGCTTACGTACAACACCCGGTGCTCATCACAACAAATGCCCTCCTTAAAGCCCATCACACATTTAGCCCATTCCCCCCCCCCCCCCCCCAGCAACCTTTAGTTTGTTCTCTATAGTTGAGAGTCTGTTTTCTGGTTGATTGTACCAATAGCTTTTATATGGTGAGAATAAATATACAAAGCCCACTTTTTTCCCCCAATAAATTATAATTATACTCTAAGAGAAAGCTTGTAAGTGACCTTTTGTTGGAAGAAAACCCTTTTAGTACCTTTCCAAGGAAGACAGTACCTAAAAATACTGTGCAACTCTACTCATATTTATCGTTACCCGGTACTATCATTAAAACTTCATGTTCGATGTTATGGATTCAAATTCTTTTTATGCAAAATATTTTTAAATATTTATGTATTTATTTACTGAATTCAAGGTTAAGAAAAGTTCTCAGAAAAGCAAGATAGAAAAAGCAAAACAATTGCTTGAACACACTGAAGATTTTCATTATGTAGTGCCATGAAAACTTTAAACAGAATTTAAAAATTCTGGCAGACCGCCAAAGAGTTTGCAATAACCGTGAGTTTTAGTTAATTAAAACATTCGATTGGCAGTGTTTGGGAATGTGTTCACCCTTTAAGTGAAATATATTACTTATTGTATGAAATTCATTAATTCTTAAAAACAAACCTCACCAAATTTATTACACGTAATTGAATTCCAATACAGAATAACCTTGAGAAAATTTATTTTGGAAATCGAGGAAACCAAGATCTTATTTCAAGCTATCATAAAACTTGGTAGTTTTAGTTTGTTTTGTTTCAATTATTCTTTTATCTTATTGAAATATCAAGGTCACTTTTCATTCACGCAGTTTGGCAAGAAGTCCAGTATCTAGTCACCATGGGACCCTTTCTTCAATGGCATGAAATTATATGTGCTTTTATGTGCCTCAAGAGCATGAGAACTGGCCTGGTTTCTTAGTTCATGATGGTAACCATCATGATACACCTCCTTTTCCAAAATCCTGCTGAACTGGCCCTCTACCCACCCTCAGACAACATTTCTCAGGGCAGTCAGTTGTGATTCTCCCCCACAACCCTGCTCTCTGACTTCAGGGCTGTCACAATGGGGCGCTGATTCTGAGTGCGAGCCAAGAAGCTCAGCGTGAAAAGGCTGCCACCCCCTACCTAGAGTGCTATGTGTATGAGTAGAAATCAGAAAAATCACTCTTTTGTGAAACTTTTCACCTAATACATTAGCCTGGAAAGGCTTGAGAAAGTTCACTTCTCCTATCTTTGGTATTGGACCACACTCTCTTCTTCTTCAAGCACCCAAGTGGGAAGCTGTTTTATGGGGCTTTTATAGTACGAAGACATTTTAATCCTCCTTCCATACTTTCTAACCAGTCGTTTTGAAATGCTTTAAAGAATGACTCTTCTTGGAAAAGGAAGCAGAAAGATAAAATCACCCTGAGGTTTTTTTATGTTTGTTTTTGGTTTTGTTTTTTTTGAATCTGATATCGGAGCAAGGAAAAAAAATAAGATCACAATAAAATATCTTACAACACAGATACGATCATGCTTATAATGCAAAGGAGTAGTTTAGGTGGAATACCTTTTTTTTTTACAGCTGAAATAAATTACTCATTGCTAAAAAAATGGGGGTAAAATGGGATTAGGACCCAGATACCAATTTTGTTACCGTGTTTCCTCTGCTGACTGGTTCTGCTGCTTCTGAAGCACCCCTGACTGAAATCTGAAGTGGACTGTGTATTGTAAATATAAGACAAATGCTGACGCCAAATGAAATATGCTCTAATCCATGGATATATCCATAGTTTAGGGTATTTATATAAAGAATTTTTGTCTAATATGGAAGTCATTTTTCTATGTAGGTCTTGAACATACGTTCATTGACGAGAGAGTGATCTCTGATATGTTTATGATTTGGTTCCTGCTTATTTTCTCTGCCTGCCGCACACTTCTGTGTTAGGAGTGGAGATATACCATTGGATCAGAAAGTTCCCTCTTCCCATGGAGTCTACCATCTAGTGAGGAAGCCTACAATAAAAAGAAAATAATTACATAAAAAGGTAATGACACATTGTGACAACCGATGTGGAGATGATGTTGTGTGGAGGAGGTAAGTTTTAGACAGGAAGGTGAGCTCAGGAGAACATTTGCTGCTGAAGTAATATCTGAGCTCACAGTTGCAGGAACACAAAGAGCCAGACATATCCATGTGGGGATTACAGCTTTCCAGATGAAGGGAATGGTAGCAAGTACAAAGTCATTGAGGTAAGATGAGCTTTACATGATTGAGATCTAGAAAGGAAGCTAGGCCAGCCAGGCTCCCTTAAAGTAAGGGAAGGCTACCAAGACACAGATTTGGAGATGGAAAGAAGACCCAAGTCATATGGCATTTTATAATGCAACGGCAGGAATTTGTATTTTAAGTGTCAAAGTGATTTATTATAATGCTTTAATCAAGAAAGGTTTTTTTAATTTTTTTTTTTTAATAGTTAAGGAATGGATTGTAGAAGTGTAAGGATGGGAGCAAGAAGTCTGACCAGGAGGTGATGTTGACTTGGGCTAACATAATGGTAGTAGATAGAGAATTAGACAGATACAAGTAGACCTCGTAGTTGAAGCTAATAGCCCTTCCTGATAGACTCAATGTGTATTATGTTGAAAACAGAGAAATTAAAGATTTCCCAAGGTTCTGGATTAAAGATTACCCAAGTACCCAAGGCACTTGATTGAATGCAGTTGCTGCATACTTCCACGAGATACTCGAAGATAATAGGAATGTGATATGGGAAAGATTAAGAGTTGGTTTTTGTCTTGTGTAGTAACACATTTAAACCTATAAGGGAGCTACTATAATTAACAGCATTTGACAAAAGTTAGGAAACCTTAAAAGAGAAAAGAAAAAAACAAAACACTTGCCCAATGTCACACAGGTAGTCATGGATAGAGCTAGCATTTGAACCTGATTGACTCCAAATACACAGAATCTCTGAGTAAAACCCCCATGCGGAAAGTGGTGGGGGACATGGGGAGAAGGAGTAGGTAGGGAGAGGGTTATAACTGCAAAGTGACGGAACAGAAATCAGTAGCAGAAGACACACTCTGTAAGGGAGTTAGCTGTTATTAGCCCACCCCACCAAATAGTCTATTTGGTAAATACTCCCAGGGTGAAGCCCTGCATTTGATACTTTTGTGGCTACATCATCATACTTATTCTTTGAACTTTATAGTTCAAAGGGATTTTTCAATCCAGAAACACTCTTCACTTCAAGCATTATCTCCCTGCTTTCTGGGGACTCTACGGATGCACTGGAAACATATACTTGCTCAGAAAAGAGAGAGGTTTTATAATTTCCAAGTGTAAAAATGAACAATTTCTTAGAAAATCACAGCTTTCATTTAAATGTTATGTCAACTTAGTATTCATAATAGAGAAGAACTAATAGCCCTGAATAGAAGCTACTGTATACGTCAGTAAGTAATTTTGGTGCTTATTCACCATTCTGCTAGGTCACGTCGCCTTAGCTTCTTGACCTGGACAATTAGAGTCCTCTTTTGAATAAAGAAATAAAAAATTGTCCAAAATGGTGAAAAGTTCTGCAATGCAGACACATTTATTCCAGGGCAATAGATGGAGCTAACCAATGAGTTTCACTTCTGCTTATGAGTCAAGAACCATTGATACTGAGTGTTTATAAACGCGATCAGCTAGAAGCCTAGACTACCACCTACCATATTGGTAGCTGGTGGTGCAAATGACAGACTGAAAAGCGTTAAACAAAAATGGAAGAACAAATTAAAAGGCTATGTAAATACATGGATAATTTCTCTGACATTCTCTTGCATTTCAGGCGTGAGCTCAGTGCAGTGACTAGATTAACATGTTTAGTTTTCAATTCAGTCGCTGAGGTTTGTTATGAAAGTTGAGTAATACAGATGGTAGGCAATTATTCATGCTGCATCAGAAAGCCACTAGGAAGACCCTATTAAAATACAACTGTTGATTAGTAATCATGGTTCCTGGAAAAAAAAAAAAAACAACTTGGTAAAAAATGAAATCCCTGGTGGGTTCAAATGCTTGCTAATGCGTCAAGTTAAGGCAAGGTTAAGATGTCACTGTCATTAACTACAAGATCAAATGACCTGGGTCCTCATTTTCCCCTCTAAAGTCTGCTAATTTAAACCAGTGCTTTTATTATGAGTATATTATTATTATCAATGTGGCTTTCTAGCAAATCACGACTCTCATGTAGCCTTTACAGTAACTACGATGTTTCTTCTTTTTAAAAAAGTGACCCCCATCTCTTCCTCGCTAAAGCATTCATTTAATTGGATTTTGCTTTTAAGAGCATTTGTAAAGTCATAGTACATGACTGCAGTTGCTAACAATCAGCACATAGTGTAACAATAAATTTCATTGTTAATAATGACTTAACGAGAGCTCAATATGAGGTGAATGCCTTCAAACTTGCTCCCCATAGATCATCTCTAACTTTTCACAATAACATGCCAAGATGTTATAGATTGAATTGTGTGTCCCCCACCCCCGAATTCATATGTTGAAGCTCTAACCTCTAATGAGACTGTATTTGGAGATAGAGCTTTTATGGAAGCAATTGAGATTAAATGAAGTCATAAAGGTGGGACCCTAATCCAACAGGACTGCTGTCCTTATAAGAGGTAGAGGACACCAGGAGTGCACAAAGCCAGAGAAAAAGGCCACATACCGACACAAGAAGAAGGTGGCCATCTGCAATCAACAAGAGAGGCCTCAGGGGAAGCAAAAACCACCCAACACCTTGACCTTGGACTTGTAGCCTCTAGACCTGTGAGAAAATACATTTCTGCTGCTTAAACTACCACATCTATGGGATTTCGTTATGGCAGCCTTAGCAGACTAATAATACACAAGGTAAGGATCAGTGTGATTATTTTAAAGAAAAGGGAATTGCCCGTCAAAGCTCAATCTGGAATATTCCCCATGAGTGCCTGTTATGGGAATCAGCCCTGGCTTGATCAATCGAAGGCTTTTCTGATTTCATAGCCTGGGTTGACCCACTATATTTACAAATGCTCCCTTAGAGCTGAAAGTTACTCTAATTTAATTCCAAGCACTCTTGATGTATATGGAATTTGAGATAAGGGAGTAAATATGTGAGCTTTGTTCTTGTTTTTAAAATAATGTAGTGTTTGATTCTACTTTTCTGGCTCTCCCAAGTCAGACGAGCCCAGGGCTCTTGTGTATTTCGAAAGGATTTTGATTATTTCACTCATGCCTTCAGTGCACTAATATCTAGTAGTCACCGACTATGTTCCTGGGAGTATTCTGTTATTATGGATGCAACAAATAAGACATAAACCTGTCCTAAAGAGCTCCAAGGTGCATTGTCCTATGGGAGGAATAAGCACGGGAACAAATCATTAATATATTCTCTGGCAGTGAAACTCACCGTGTGGTAAATGAGTTCACACCAACCTGCAAAATCTTACTGGTCTGCTGTGCGATTAGGACAAAATGTGAGAGGGAGCATTTAGAAATTTCTACAGCGATTTGGCATAAGTACAAAAGCCAACCTTTTTGTGCGTGTATATTTACAAAAATACTGGTCTGGTCTGTAATCAACAGGGAATTAAAACAAGCAAACAGACATACAAAAAGTAGTCTGTTACCACAGGTAGATTGACAAGTTCTGTTCTACATGATGTCTGTGCTTCCCTCATCTTGAGGAGGGAAGATGGAAAAAAAAAATTCAAACGTAAATTTTTATAGACAATTGTCCACGTATTTTTATTGTGTTTACTTCCACTTAGGTTAAGAGGAAATAACATTCATAGTATAATTGGGGTCAGCTACTGAGTGTCTTATTTTTAAGTAAAAAAAGAGAAAAAAGATTTTAAGATAACTTTATACAGATTGAGTCACTTTCTTATTTGTATTAGTTATCTTTTGTCTCAATCAGAAAAATACAGCAATTGAGCTTAGATAGTAATTAGATACCCGCTCCTCTCACTTAGTTTTACAAGGGTTTAAAATAATTACCCAGGAACCTCTGCTTCTTCTATTACAGTTTAATAGGGAGATGGGCAGGTCAGGAGCTGGATCTGTTTTGAAAGCTAGAGCAAGGTGGGAGCTTCCAGAAACTTTTTTTTGGCTTAATTTTTTTCAGATAATATCCAGGCCATTCTTTTCTGGCTTTCCCAAGATGAGAAAGTGGGGATTCATGTGCCTTATCTTGGCTTAGGAGAACTCACTAACACCTCACTGGCAATCACTCACATCACTCCTGAAGAAAAAAAAAAAAATCTGGATCATAAGAATATCTTGTTTGCAACCAGGGGAGACAGGGGCTTGGATACCTGGTCTATGTCATTATTATTTTCTTGAATTTTAAGTGGTTTGATTGAAAAGAAATCACAATGCAAATTTACAAGTTGGAATGGAAAGGTTTGGATGAACTAGTCCAGAAAATATTTGGCAACCAGTGCAGAAAGGAAATGCAAAGTTAAAAGTAGTTATGAACCGTCTTGGTGTCATAGAGAAAGAAGTAATCAACTTATATATTTATAAGTAGAACAAAGTTCAAAAGAATTTATGCTTTTGGTAAATTTACAGAAAAAATTAATACAATGAATTTATATACGAATCATGCCCATAGGTACCCAATTACTAATAAACCTTTATCCCCTCCTGAAATTTTACTGGAAATTCTGCTTGAATTTGAAGTGCTTTTGCTATGCAGAATTTCTATTCCACCTACTCTAATCTAGAAAAGCAATTGACTTTTGCCAGTTCTATTAGAAAACTGGTATACCACCTTTCCAGGCAGTGCCATCAGCTTTCCTCTTTTATTTCCTCTTTCTACAAAGGAGAACTTGTTTTGTTTTCCTTTTCTCCTGGCAAAATCAGGATAGAGTATAATTGCAACTCCCTGCATGTGCCTAGAATAAAAACCTTACTGAGGATTCTTTCCCATTAGAAATTAATCATTTTCTAGGACCTATTCTTCTTTTACAAGTTTTTGCCCCCCATGGAAAAGCTTATAAATTCCAATATAAATTTAGGTTGTAATTGGTTTCTTTATTAGTTTGTGTAGGCTTTTTGGTACAATTGCAGGTATTTTTCTGAGGGAATAGCCTTTTCTTTAAGTGCCGAGATTCATTTGACTTTGAAATGTCAGAATGTTTGAGCAAGGCCATGGCATTCTTAATGTGGATATATGAGTAGATTCTTCAAGAAAAACACTATACATTATGTTGTTATTTTATGTTTAATTGAAAAAAAATTATCTAGATATGACCTAAATCCTGAAGACATTGAATGTCATTGTGTAATATAGATGAGAAAGTTTATCAGAGTTAGAATACTGTAATTTCTATAAATCACATGCAAAATCCTGGAAGTAACAGATGACTATAATTAAACATTATGATGTCTCTTTTCCTTTTACCCACATATTGTAACACACAAAGGAAGAGAGAGCATGGAGAAGGCGTATGCTAAGTGGCAATTAATGAATAGTTTCTCCCATTTGGGAGGAATTGTGAAAATTGAAGTTTTTCCATATTAGGATCTAATTCAGCACCTTGAGTCGATCATTTATTATATTCTGAAATCTGGAAGCTCGCTTATACCTTCTGACTCTCAAATTGGAACTAATAAATCTACCAGTATTGTGAAATTTAAATGAGGCAAAACGTGAGTGCACGCTTTGGAAACCAGAAGACTTCACGGAAATGTCGATTGTATTTGGGTTTTTGATGCTTACATCTACTCTTCTTCGTGTGAGACTTGAAACATTTAATTATATTCTGACCTAAGGGGAAACATGTATATTTCATTTTAAAGTTATTGACAATATGAACGGCATATGTGCTAGAGAAATTAAACCGCCACTTGGGTGTCTTTATTTACACTGATCTCTGAAATAATGGATGTCTTCCTCTGTCATTTTTTTTTTCTTTGTGACCCAGAATATATGTATCTTCCATGGATTGATCAGATGCCCTCTTGAGCATATTGATATGTTCATCCTTTACCACCAATTTATTGCATAATTATTTTTTTTCCAGACAGTGCTTTTCATTGGCACTGTAATCACAGGCAAAGATTCAGGATCCAAAATACCCGAGAGGTCGAAAAATACCAGTAGGTCTCCAAATCCTAATGGAAGGCATGTTTAGTACGGTGTCCTTCCTCCCAGCAAGGTGGCATTCTTTGGCACGTAGGGCAATCTAGAAAAGACAAACATCTGTCTGGTTGCTGAGAACTGGACGAATTTTTTGCCTCATTTAGCAGAGGGACTCTACCAACAAATCACAATCTTTTCAAAGAAGTGAGTTTGACCCAAGATTATATATGTCACAGCAACTTTTTCTCTCCTGATGTAACACAGCAGGAGCCCAGATTTCGGTTCCCCGCTTCTGCTGAGCTTTCTCAGCTTTATGATTTCCATGACTTATAGCAGACTGATCTTGAATTCTCAGTTTCTAACCATCTCAGACTTCTGGAATAAAGATGAACACTATCCTTTTGAAGACCACAATTTGTGGTAATGCTTCTTAGATGTGTACCTGTGTGGTTTGAGGTGGGAATTCATTTGTGAATCTATTGAAGATGACCTTAATAGAAAAAGATCTATAGACCAAAAAGCTGTGAATGGTTCTGAATTACTTAAAAATAATTACCAGCAAATACATGAGTATTTGCATCTATTGACTATTCCAGCTGACAAAGCCTCCTCCTATTTCAGGAATTTTTCACTTGCTTCCTTGTGCCTGATAAATCCTCCTATCCCTCTCCTCAGCACCCCACTCTGGCCCATCCCTCCCCCTGCAAGTCTTCCTCACACCCATCGTCACCTGCTCTCCCATGACCACCGCCAGACCTAGAAATGGCTGATTCCTTCTTTACACTTGGTAATCTGCTTAAGGCTTTCCCTGATCACTCATCTTCACTAGTTTTCTCAATGATACAAAAGCAGTTAATTTAGTCTAAAATTGTACACTATTAGTTATCCATTTACAGAAGATAGCCTTCATTAAGGCAGAGATATAATCTGTCTTATTCACCACTGAACTGTCAGTATCTAGAAGAATGTTTAGCATATAATGGTTTTCAATATATACTGTTATTGACTAAATGAATTCAAGTTCTTTTGACTTTATTTATTTTAAAAATTTTATTATGATATGTTAGTCACCATACAGTATATCCTTAGTTTTTGATGTAGTGTTCCATGATTCATTGTTTGTGTATAACACCCAGTGCTCCGTGCAATACGTGCCCTCCTTAATACCCTTCACTGGACTAACCCATCCCCTCACCCCCCTCCCCTCTGAAGCCCTCAGTTTGTTCAAGTTCTTTTAACTTTAAGGAAAATGTCAGATTTCCCCCAAAAAGAGGAGGATGGATAATTGAGAAGTTCTTCTTCTTGACATTGTATTGGGGTTGATTGATTTTGAATATTTAATCTCTATAACTTAAATCATGCTAAAAGAAAGATTACGGTATATACTATAAAACAAAGCTAGATCAACTTATAGTTCCATTATCCATAAGCTATGTGGCCTTCGAAGAGGCACCTATGTGGGCCTCAGTTTTTTCCATATGCATATTGGGAAGAATAATATTTTCATTAATAGTATTCATGAGACTTTATGTATGAATATAACTTTCTAGTTATTGACTGGACCTAAGGACCTATGGACCTAAGGGTCCAATTGACTAGACCTATGGACCTAAGGGTCCAACTACCTTCTGAAATTTCCACCTGGATATCTAATTGACACCTCAAAACAGCATTTCCAAAGCTGAATTCAGTGATTCCCTCACATAGTTTTGTCTATAATCCTTCCCACCGCAATATACAGCAACTCCGTTTCACTACTTGCTTCACACCAAAACCTTGAAGTCACTGACGAATAATTTATTTCAAATCTTTCAGTCTACATTCAGCCTTTAAAATAGTCTTTTCTAAGTTTAAGATGCATTCAAAATTCAACTACTGTTTGTCAAATTCCTTTCCCTGGTTTGTAAAACTGTAGGTGTTTGGACATCCTCGCTACCTGTCTACATTACTCTCCATCAAACTCCTCCTCGTTCATTTCATTTCAGTCATTAACTTTCTTACCTTAGCTTGAACATTGTTAAACACCTCATACTTCAGGACCTTTTTCCAGAACAATCTTCTCCAGATATCTATAGGGCTAACTCCCTCCTGTCTTCCTCTTATCTGCACAAATGTCACTTCATCAGAGAGATGTTTTATGACTACCTGCTATGGACTTACTGTGTCCCCCCAAACCCATATGTTGAAGACCTAATGTGACAATATTTGGAAGTAAGGCCTTTGGGAGGTCATTAGATCATGAAAGTGAAATTCCCATGAGGAGATTAGTGTCCTTAAAAAAGAGGAAGAAAGCTAACGTCTTCTCTCTTTGCCATGTGTGGACATAAATAGTAGATATCCATCTCCATTCCAGAAAATGAGCCCTCAACAAGAACCAAATCTGTGGGCACTTTGATCTTGGAATTCCTACTCGAGAACCATGAGAAATGTTTGTCGTTTAAGCCACCCTGTCTACGGTAAATTTTTATAACATTTCAAGCCAACTAAGGTACTACCCTGTATAAAATAGCATACTTCCTGTCATCAGTCTCTATCCCTGTTTTATTCTTTTATACACTTATAACACTGATCTATTCAACATGCCTTTATTATCTATTTACTATCTGTTTTCTCCCGGTAGAATGTAATCGCCTTGAACTTAAAGACTGTCTTATTCATTGCTTAGGATAGTGACTGGCTCACAATAAATATTCAATTGTTTTTTGAATGAATGAATGAATAAAGGAATGATCATTTTTGGCACTTAGAAGATTCTTAGTAACTAACATACTTTATCATAATAATTACCTTCAAATTAGAAGATGTCACGAGTTTCCATTTTAAAGATGTATCAAAGAATATCATGCATTATTTTTTAAAGAAAACTGATTTTCAAATTAGGTTTTTAACTGACTATTATCCTTTATAATAAGTACTAATTTACATGTTTCGCCTTCTCTGTGATGAAGCTGATTTGACCCACAAATGTTAACTATCTGTGAGGAATACTTGAGCCACAATATGTTATTCCTCAAGACTAATCACATTCCTTCTGTACGTTTTTATCTGAGGTTAAATTTATAGTCAGCATTTCACAAGAAGGCAAATTAATAATAATTTGTTTCTCTTGACATTTCTTTGTATTTATCAGATATGAAACTCAAGTGGAATTCTCATAACTTATCAGAAATATCTACTGTAGGGAATCTTTCAAAATTATATTTAAGATTGAGATATTCTGATACAGGCACTTTTCCACAAAATTCAAATGGAACTCTACCACCCCAATCCTAAGTATGTTATATCTCCCTTAATTTCTTAAAGGCTCACTGAAAGATCTCAAAAATTATAATTTGATTTATCATGAAATTTTTGAGAGTGGGTCAAATCTTCAATTCCAGTAACAACACAAAATAGCATTTTTATCTCTTTTGCTATCTATAGGTTGCATAAATTGTGTTAAGGTTCACACAAACTTCATGGTCTGCCTGCCATCCTCCCTCCCTCCCTCCCTCCCTCCCTCCCTCCCTCCCTCCCTCCCTCTTCTTACCTTCCTTCCTTCCTTCTTTCCTCCTTCCCTCCCTTCCTTCCTCTCTCCCTCCCTCACTCCCCATCCCTCCTTTTCTCTTTCTTTCTTTCTTTCTTTCTTTCTTTCTTTCTTTCTTTCTTTCTTTCTTTCTTTCTTTCCTTTCTTTTCTTTCTTTCTTTCTTTCTTTCTTTCTTTCTTTCTTTCTTTCTTTCTTTCTTTTCCTTCTCCTTCCCTCCCTCCCTTCTTTTCTCCTCTTTTTTTTTCTCTTAATGCATCTTTAATTAATGTGTTCTACATTGTTCAGAATTCCAATTCAAACTAAAGACATGTATCTTCTTGGAATACTGTATATCTGCAAGTGGATCTCAGATCTTATTTCAAAAATGAGAACTCACTTAAGAAGTTGTCCACACAAGAGCACCTGGGTGGCTCAGTTGGTTAAGCATCTGCTTTCAGCTCAGGTCATGATCTCAGGGTTCTGGGTTTGAGCCCCATATGGGGCTCCCTGCTCAGTGAGGAGTCTGCTTCTCCCTCTCCCTCTGCCCCTTCCCCTGCTTCTGTCCTCTCCTTTTGACTGAATGAGCCACCCAGATGACCCAAGTTACATATAAATTATTATTTTTTATGAACTTCTATAAAACAGGGAATGTTTTGTTCATTTCTTTACTCAAATTTCTACTAAGAATTATACCATGTCCAGATACAAAGCACTCAATGATTCTGGTTAAAGAATTGAAGAAATGAAAGAATAATGATAACTAATTTCTTTCTTTTCAATTATGAATGTCTCTTCTATATGCAGATATTATTTTCATTGATAAAAATAAAGATGCCTTGTGTGAGGAAAGTTGTCATACAAGTAAGGTCCATGCAATGTAATAATCTCAAAGTAATTTTGGTGATGACAATGATATTTGAAAAGACACAGTTAAATACAAGCTAAACTGAATCTTCAACATTCATCAATTTAATTTTAGTAATTCTTCTCCATGCAACACTGTTCTCTCCAAATCGATCTTCCCTATGCATAGATACACTTTAGGGGATTAAATTATTCCTCTATAATTAAAAAAAAATCTCCTATTAATGCAAATATGTGCAAATTATTTTAGCATTTTAAGTTCATGAGTACTGTTAGAAACTTCCTGACTTCTCAGTCCCCACTGCAACACCCAGAGAAGATCTCCTTTCATCATTTTGACAATAGGAATGATTTTGTAAATACTCCTTGAATGTATTTCACAGGTCAGCAGTCTCACTCCAATATAGATCTACATCTTAGATTAGATCATAATTTGTTTTCTGCTTTACCTTCACCCTGACGTGCTATTTCATATAATGAAACAGTAAATCAATAGAATCCTTGTGGGTGGGATTCAGTAAAGAAAACAACCCGTGTTCTGCTTAATTATAAACTCATTAAAATGAGAACATGACATTTCCAAAGCACTGATTTATTCTTACAAGTCAAATTTCACTGAAAGCTAAGTGTGAGGCTTACTGTCCTGAAAACAATCTTAATTAACTAAAACCATGCACAAACGATCATTGATCTGGTTGGACTTCAAGAGCCTACTGATTTTGTCTTCCAAAAGAATAGGTTTTGTAGGTACCAGATAAGTAATCTGCTCAATTATAGCTGGAATTTCTACCTAGTCCAGAACTCTATAAAGAGAAAAATATATATATTCTCAGAGAAAACTTATTTTTCTCATATGATTTGTATGTGATTTGATTACAGTGTCAAGGAGAAAAACGCTAATCTATGCCTTGTAAAAGAAATTGTAGATATGTTTAGAAATGGTGTTCAAGGGTCCTAATATCCATATATAAATAGGTAATTCATAATTTAGCTATGCACATGAGACACACTTTAATTTGCTAATATTTATTTTTGTTCTCTCTGGTCTTTTATTAATAGGTTAGTGTTTTATTTTTTGGAGGCGAGAATTATAGCACAATAAGGCTTGGTGATTGGATCAAGGTCAAAGAAGTAGTAAATGACAGAAGACTGTGCTGCTCTTGTTATTTCTGGAAAAGAAATCACCCTATGTGCCAAAACATTTGGACGCATGGAGCATCTTTTCTCAGAACATATAACTTGCCATGCCTTTGATTATCTTGAGTCGATCACAAGGAGAGACTCTTCAAAGGGCTCACTCCCCTGGCATCCTCATTTGGAATTCAGTGGCCATTTTGCATTAGTAACTTCAGTTACCATTGTGCATTACCATTGGCAGGAACTGTACTCTGAAATGTAAGCTAGGATGCATCATATTTAAAAGTAATCTCCACATGTCAATATTTTGAAAATGCAAAAACAAAGCAAAATAAAAACCCATGAATCCTATCAATCTCCCTCTTGATCCATTTCTCTTAACTGATCTGTTCCACAGTTTGGGCACTGAACACTTTAAAAATAACTTCAATATGTTTTTATTTGCTGTGACAAGATAACTCTCTGGGTTTCAGCACTTGGCAGATAATTAAAATATGTGAAATACTACTGTCCTGGTAGTTGCTTTACTTTGGAACAGATTTACTTGAGAAATAATGAAATAGTGTTAACGTCTAGGCTTTCCCATTACATTAGAAGGTTAATTTATTTAAAAAGAACAGTGAATTAAACAGCTGGCCTGAAATGCACATTTCATATCATCATCAAAGTGTGATGTCTTCCTATGGAAATTGGGTGAAAACCTGTCCTATAAGCTATTACTCTTCCATGTAACTGGTCTCCCACTTGCTAAGTCTGCCTTATCCTCAGGGAGCAATGAAAAGAAGCATCCGCAAGGAAGTAGAAAGTGTTCTTTGGTCACTGATATAATTGGATTGTGTGTATTTATGTTCTAGCAGATGAGGGTCAAAGACTTGAATTGAATTTGAAATTGCACTGTAATTCTTGCTAACTGAAAAAAAAAATTAGGAAGAAATGATCTTTGAAATTATATATTTAAAAGTTGAACCATCCAAGCCTTTAAAATGTTTGCCCTGAAATATACCTCCCCCAAGGGTCAATATTCTAAGGAAAGAAATCTACATTTTTCTTCACTACAAATAGCTGATAACCAATAAACTGTGAGTCAAAGAGGATTATGTTTACGAAAACTGCTTTCTCTATGCCCTCTTGATATCAGAAGTAAAGAGATAGGCATTGGGGTGAGAAGTAATTACTCTTGAGTTATTATATCATCTGGAATGTTATGTTTCACATTTTTGTGGTTTTTAGAAATATATTTGGAAATACATAAATATAATACACATACAAATATATATATTAAGTATACTTGATATATACACCTGCATACTTAATAGAGTATATATGTCTATATACTTAAATAATTTTTCAAACAGAAATGGATATTAATCAATAATTTTTATTCTTCTTAAAACACTAGTTCCCAGAGAAAAGAATAAGGCTGCCGCAGCAAACAAAAGGGACTTTTCACCAAAACTTAGTTTATTTGGATGTATGCATATATAACCAATGTGAAGATTAATAATTTTGGACATAGGATTTTCGATATGCTGATGTACAAATTTAGACATATATAACAATTTTTATAACCTTTCCATCTTTTGGTTTTAGTTACCACATAATCTACAAAATTTCCACAATACAAGATGTGAACTTCATTGTTTCTGAAATCTACAATATAGTCATTAGGTCAGAAAACAATAGTTTTCAAAATATCATGGCCACTGGGTCACCTGAATGACATATGACCTTTCTGTATCAAGACATTGCATCGCAGAAGGAAACAAAATGTTTCTCTATAATGAGGTGGAACAGAGGGGCATCCTGAAAATGGCCGATGGAAGAATGAATTTAGAAATTCATCTCTCACTGATGAATTGAACATCTTTTCACTCAAGAGGCAATACATAAAATCAATAGTATGTTTTCATTTACATGGAAGAGTTGGACTTCCAAGGTCCAAATGCAGCTTTGATATTTACTAGAATGAGCAGTTTGATGCGTACATCATTTAGTAGCTTCCATTGTGGGGTCCAATTGCTCACAGATCTTCTAGTTATGATATTTGCCTTATTGTTAATGGGTTTCAAAGCATTTTGTATGTAAACATTTTGCTAAACACTCTTTATCTTAGTCTCTTCCTCCTTGGACTCTTAATTATTTAGTCACTGAACTTAAGAAGAGACATTTCATCAATGCTATTAAAATTGAATAGCAATATCTACTTTTTGGTATTGTCTGAATGTGTCACTCCCCCTCTCCCCCCCAATTCATATGGTGACTCCTAAGCACCAAAGGTGATGGTAGTAGGATAGTAGGAGGTGGGGCCTTTGCGGGGTGATGTGTGATGTGTGATGTGTGGAGCCCTCATGAATGGATATAATGTTCTGCTCAAAGAGGCCCACAGAGTTTCCCTTCCATTCTCCATGTTAAGAACCCAGTAAGAAATAATTAGTCTACAGCTCAGGAGAAGGCCCTTACCAGGATGTGACCCTGCTGGCATCATAATCTTGGAGTTTCCAGCCTTCAGAATTATAAGAAAGAAACTGTGGCTTATAAGCTACCCAGCGTGTGGTATTTTGTTACGCAGCCTAAACGGACTGAGACACCTTTCTAGGTATAAAATTGAAATGCATATATATGTGTAAAATAGCTAACACAATTTCGGCATATATAACATATATAATGTAAAAATTTTCGTAAAATATTCAGTGTGTGTGTGTGTGTGTGTGTGTGTGTGTGTGTGTGTGTGTGTTTGTGTGTAGGGACATATACAGAGTTGATATAGAGACATTATTTCTGAATAAAAGAATTTATAAAATATTTAGTTATAAATATATTCCCAAAGATTTTATTTACCCAATAAGACATGAGGGAGTTTTACTGAATAATATGTTAACTCAATTCCTTCTTTCACCTTCAATTATCTGTACCAAGCACTGCTCTGGCTTGAAATATAAACCATCTTGGGCAACATGTAGGTCTTTATAGAATTTTTGAACCCTCTTAACTCTACTTATATGCCCCTGTGGTCTCCAAGATTTCTCAGTAGTCATGAAAGGGGAACTGGGGAAATCATACAAATCCAGTATGAATCATTTAGACAAAGATTTTTTGGAACACAAAGAGTGTTCAATTCATTTGGAGATCATATGTCATCCTGGTTTGTTTTTAGTGCCTTATGTACATCCCACTATGCTATAACTCATCTTCAACCTGTCCTCCAGAAAAGTAATGTTTACGTTCTTTCTTTTTGTTTGTAAAATGCATATAGCCCCTGTTGATATTTGTCTATCAAAACATTCTTCGCAGGTTATATCTCTCAGCTCATTGAAGAATGCCCTGATTAAGCAACTTGTCATATTAAAAACAAATATCCACTTTAACTTTGCTACCCAAATCATCAGTGACAAACTTTCAAGACATTCTGTGTAAGTCCACTTCTTTTCCATCTTAAGTACTAGGTTTGTGTGGATCATAGTGTGTGTGCGTCTTCTAAAATTCCCAATGGTACTTGTTAAAAACACAAGTGATTAGCCACAGAAACATTGTTAACTAAGGCTAACAATATGCACACTGATTATGCTGGAGGGTTCCGATAGCTTTCGTCTATGTTTCTCTACCCCAAGTCCATCATAATATCTCAGCAGAGCACTGTATACTCAGCAGGCAATCAATAAAATTTAATAAAGATTCTTATCGCCCACGAGGAGAGACGTTACAGCATAAGTAACAGAAATAAAAACAATTAACACATGGAATTTTTAAGATAAATGTCAGATATATAATTTGGGTCAATGTTTCTTTGTGGTGTGAACTTGATGTAATACTTAAAAATATATAAAGTACTGTATACTGAGGACAGAGCCTTTATATTTTCTCTGGCCATTTTTTTTCCCCCGATTGAATGATGTCCTTTGAATCTGAGATCCAATTATCATCATTTGGGGAGAGATTCTGACTACCAATTTAAAATAATTCTTTTTTTAGCAGTCTGCAATGATACATGGAGACAATGTAGCTATGTCTTTATTTAGTGCTAAATTATCTACTTTATGTAATAAGCAAATGTTGGAAATGAAGAAAGGATATTCTGTACAATTTTTCTCAAATGACAAAGATTGGATGTCCAGTAATTGGCCCAAAGTCCTGATTTTTGGTCAATTACTTACATTTCAGACCACATTTTATATACCAAGTTTAGCTTCTCTCTCTTGAACTTTTACCCAGTTAATAGATTGCTTCCTATTTATATAATGCCTATTTCTGAAGAATTTAATGTAATTTAGGTTACTCATTAATCCTGATAATGTAACTGTGAATTAAATGATTATGCTTTTACAGTGATGGAAACTGAGGCAGAGATAATTTTAGTGACTCTCATAAAGTCCAACCATCTCCCATTTGTGACAATCTGCCTTCTAGGAGGAATTGTCACCTCATACACATTTAACACTGATAGGTCACCATATTCAAAAGTTTCCATAGAGAATGCCCCAAACTTTTACATTTTGCAGCTCATTAGCCGAGAAAGATGCTGTCTGCAGTCACTAAAGCAGGCATGAGGAGAAGATACAGAGTGCTCACGAGCCTCACTGGCACAAACAAGGCAACTTTCCCCTCTTCATTATTAATCCATTATATCAGGTTGTGAAACAGGTGTAGTTGGTCCCCACCAGAGGGCTAGTGGCTTAATGTCTCAGGCAGTGACATGGCATACCAGCAATAAGACTACAGGTCTAGTAGGAAGAGCCTTTGGAATCCTATTAATGGCATTGCAATTTTCAACATATTTAGTATATTCAGTAAAATAAAAGCTTCAAGCTTTCGGTGGGAAGTATCAGAGATGACAGTCATGGTCCCTTACAACAGTGCGAGTCTCTTGTTCCCTTATTTTCCTGTATACAAGATGAAAATAATAAACACGGATCTTAGATCTGACCTTTTTGGATAATCACTCTGAAAGGAGGAAGTCAGGCATCCATACTGAGATTTGTCCCTATAGAGACACTTTATTTTTAAAGAAAAAGAGATACATAGCATGAGCTGATATACTGGAAAACATGTTCATATGAGAACACCTATAGGAATCATGTCAAATTGAAAATAATTGTCCAGTAATAATTACAATGATTGCCCTGATGGTACTAAAGGAGTGGATATGGGGACATAGGATGTAAATTCCAATTGCTGATCTGAAAGAGTGTGGTTACCCAATACCTGTTTTAAGATGCTGTTATTTTGGAAGAACTCGTTTCCAAGGATTTCTTTGTGCTTACGATTTTTCCCTTTTCTATTAGTGACCTAAATTTGAACTAAGTTCCTAATGTACTACTAGAATGCCATCCTTAATTTTGATATCTTAAGAAAATAAGCAGTATGAACATACTCTACCTATTTGAATATCTCTAACATTGTTAGAAATTCTGAATGTGTTATGTGTATTTAATAAAGCCACAGTTAGTATAATTTAATAGAATAAAACAGAAAAACAGAGCTGATACCACATATTTATCATACTCTTTACAGAAGAAGATAAAGAAAACCACCAACAATCTATTTAAAAGAGAAGAAAGTAAGCTCTGTGTACACGGCCAGAGATGTAACACAGGCAGGTGACTTTGCTCCCCGCAATGAAATGTGAATGTGTTTGAGAGATGTGAAGTAATACAAGCAGAAATGATAGATGGAGAATTCTGCTTGAAACAATGCATGCAAGGTATTATCCAAATCACTCTCTGTGAAAGCCATTGCTCTTCTTGTAAAAGCAAGAGGAGAAAATCAATATATAGTTACAGAATATAGTGTTAATACTTCAGGTTTTGTTTTTTCAGACTTGTTTTCCAAACATTTTTTTTCCCACATGGTATATCGTACTTATGTCTATACCAATCTTGAGATCTTAACACTGCTTTTTTCAAGTACAAAGTGGGTGTGATGCAGTATGTCAGGGTTTGCTAGATAATTACTGCCTCAGGCGTTCTGAGAGTCCTTAGTAAATTTCAGATCCCAGAATTTATTCCAGATAAATTGAGTAGAACTACCCAATACCTTTTGCTACTGTTACAAATTATGACAAACTTTGTAGCTTAAAACAACATACGGTTACTCTCTCATAGTTCTGGAAGTCAGATTCCAAAAATAGGTCTCACTGGGCTAATGTCAAGATGTCAGCAGGGCTGGTTCCTTCTGGAAGCTCTAAGAATAATCCGTCTTCTTGTCTTCTCCAGCATCTAAAGGCTCAGCATTCCTTAAATCTTAACCTTTTCCTCCATCTTCAAAGCTAGTAGGTAGGGTAGCATCTTCAAATCTCTCTCTCACTTTCAACTTCCATAGTCACATTGCTTGCTTTGATTCTGACCTCTTGTTTCCCTCTTTTAAGGGCTGTTGTGATTAGTTCCACCTGGGTAATCGAGGATAATCTTTTTGTCTCAAACTTCTTCACTTACATCAACACAGTCCCTTTTGATATGTAAGGTAACATATTCACAGGCTTGGAGAATTAGGACTTCCAACATCCTTGGGTCATTATTCTGTCTACTACAAGTGTTGGTAGAAATAGGTGATCTCACTAAGCAATTAAATCCCATAATTCTGTGTTCACAAACATTTTTATTAGTACATGTAACTATTTACTTATTTAGTCATTCATCTAATCATTAATTTATGTATATTCATTCATTATCCAACAAGTATTTGTTTTATATCTATTGGATGTGAGTCACGAGGCTAGTCCATGGAGACACAAAATAGATTAAAAAGAAATGTATCCTTCAGTATAGTTCTTAAACTGAATTCATGTGTTTATTACCTAATATGTGTAAGGTGTGGTCCACTTACAAATAAGTAGACATACTCATGTACTCATGAGGTTGACAGAACATGTTATACATTGTTTTCGTTGAAATTATAGTCATTCTTTCAGCAGTGGATTGCAACATAGTGTAAAGAATCATATATGGGGATATAGCATAGAATTGCTAAGAAAGAAAGAAAGAAAGAAAGAAAGAAAGAAAGAAAGAAAGAAAGAAAGAAAGAAAGAAAGAAAGAAGGAAGGAAAGAGAGAGAGAAAGAAAGAAAGAAAGAAAGAAAGAAAGAAAGAAAGAAAGAAAGAAAGAGAGAAAGGAAAAGAGAGAAAAAAAGAAAGAAAGAAAAAAAGAAAGAAAAGAAAGAAAATGAAGCCTGTAAAACTACAGCCTAGGGAGATATACTGAGCAATTGACATACTGCTAGGGTGTCAATAAAATCAAATTTCGCCCGTTAGAAGAATAATGAGCTCTTTTCTCTCTGCACCCAAGGGAGATTAATTCAAGAACATGTATTTTATTCATGTTCCTCACCTCTCCCTGTAAAATAAAAGTGCTAAAAGTGGTCATCTGGGGGTGGTTTTACTTTTTATTCTCTCTTCTGAGAAGAAACATGTTGCATAACTTCTATTACACACAGAATAGCATAATAGACATTTTGTTGTTTGGATTCCTGGCCAAGTGATTTAATGAATGTTCAATCAAAAGATATGTGGGTTTTTTTATAATTATCATATCAGAGCTGACAGAAAAGTTCCTTTCCTGTTAAAAATGTCCAAAGTTAGGCAACAATCTGCTAATTCCATGCACAAAATGAAAACGAGCAAGTCGCTGAAAGAAAGCAATAGGCCTCCCTCTCTACAGTCAGGCTTTTCTGAAATAGGCCTGGGAACTTCCATCTTGCCTGGGCCTCCTGCTATCTGTTTCTCTAAGTTTCTATCTTTCCTGATGCTACTACACGTTTATACCATAGCTACTGTCTGCACTTGTCTTCGGATGGAGCAGACATGTGTTGGGTGTCTTCAACCCTCCACCACAGGAGCACCTTCTCCTCACTCCTGCTGCTCTATCTTTAGGTACTCGGTGCTTCGAAGTGGCTCCCTAGATACAGAGGTATCCTTTCCAATTTGCTTCATGTTTGGAACTTTTCCTGAGCTCTTCTGTCTCCTCAATTTCTCTGTTGTGTTTTCCACCATGCTCGCAACTGAATGAAGAAAGCCTGATGATGTTATCTGAGCTCTATGTTAATGTGTACTACTGGCTTTATGATTCCACTTTCAGAAAACATGTTTTTATTTTAACTCAGGAGCCATCGATACTAAAATCTTGTGCTTCTCAAATACCTGTGGACTAGTAAATTCAGGATATCAAATGTTAAACATGATATGTCTGTCTGAAGCATGCATCTTACTTCATTCAGATTTAATTGATTAGAAGTAAGTTACAGCACTGCTTTTGTATTAGTAAATAGAACATACAATTTGTGTTAGAAGTCTTAAAGCCAAGTCTCCAGTTTCAAATGAATCTTGTCCTTGGGATAGGCTATTTCAGATTCGTCTATCTCTAGAACCCTCTCTACAGAACCCCACAGAAAATGTATTTAACTTGTCTGCTACCATGGATATTTCTGTAGAATTTGAGGATAGCTGCCTAAAAAATATTGGGAATTAGCCTTATTGGATGATGTTTCACAGTCTATCATCATCCATTTGTATCACTATCACTATCCACCTTAGTCCCGGAATGGAGAAAGCAGAGGTTAGCTTTGAACTCTGTGTTTAAGTAAATTTTTAGTAATGACTTCCTCAATGTTAAAAGAAACAGTTGAGAAACAGAGGCACCAGAATAAAAGTTGACTGCAAAAAATTGGGTAATACTAAGAGGAAATATTTTCTTACATCCTAGCCAGTATCAATCACACTAATGACAGCCCCAGGGAATCAGACTGTGAGTTGAGTATTAGAAAATTATCTAGAGCCATGACCACATTTTACAGATAAGGAAAACGAGGCATGGGGAAGCTAAGATTTCTCTTGGGTCTTCTATCTCCTCAATAGAGGAAGAAGTAGGCACCTTCCTACTGGAGTTAGTTAAGAAATCTTTCTATTATAATTGAAAAGCCTTAAATCATATACACAAATCATGAAATGAGAAGAGGTTGAGCTGTACTGATGGGTTGACTGGGATCAAGTGCCTGAACTCAGCTCTTCTCTCTGCTTCATGTATCAGCTTCATGTTCTCTCTATGTATGTGGACTTTTTCTGAACATCAAAAATAGAGCAGTAGGTATCTCATTCTTTTATTCAAACAGCTTCTTACCTATAAGGATCATCTCCTATTCGTCCTGTTCCAGAATTTCAAATCATAAGGAAGAAGTCAAGCTGGTCTGTCTTAGGTCATATGACCATTCCTTGGAGCAAGGAGATATGAGTTAGATTAATTTTCTCATTCTGTGTAACCAAGAAATAGCTTTTAAAGGAGAATAAAGATGACAGGGTGTTAGGCAGATAAAACAAAAGCCCATGCCCTGGGTGCTGGGACTGTAGTGGGAGGGACACACTGGGTTTCTGAGTACACGTGCTTACTCTCCAGCAGGAGTGTTTTACACCCAACATGATCCAATTTTGTCCATCCAGATTATGCATGATAGAAATCAGTTTTAATAGGGCTAGCAAATTAACTTGGTTAAAAGGGGTGAGGAGGGATTATTAGGGCTCTTAGGGGTTAGAAGGATCAACTTTTCCTTCCATTATCATTTTTTTAAAAATTCATGTATAAAACCCAGTAGGCATTTATTATATGATACAATGTATACAGATACATAAAATGGTAATTTCAGATTGCATCAAATTACCCATTTACTTTTCAGAAGTAGCTTAATTTTAGATTTCTCCCCAAATGTTTTTTTTTTTTTTCCTCGCTACAACCATGTTCGATGTTTTCTTCCAAAAGGTCTTCTTGTCTACTTTGAAATACAAATTAGGGTAATGTTTAAGTGAAGCGAACCTATCTCTACTGTTCATATACAGACTTTATCTCTTGAAAATGTGTCTTCTAGCCCTTTCATTTTCAAAACAATAAATATGTTGCTTCTTATAGGCATATACTTAAATGTCTACAAGAAATATATCAGTCTTCTTAATTGGATGGGATATTAATAAGGATAAGTCAAATGTTACCGTGATTCCACTACCATAATCAGCATTTTAAGTGATTAGATTTTTTTTTGATTTTTTTAAAAGATTTTATTTATTTATACGACAGAGACAGAGACAGCCAGTGGGAGAGGGAACACAAGCAGGGGGAGTGGGAGAGGAAGAAGCAGGCTCATAGCAGAGGAGCCTGATGTGGGGCTCGATCCCATAACGCCGGGATCATGCCCTGAGCTGAAAGCAGATGCTTAATCGCTGTGCCACCCAGGCACCCCTAGATTTTTTTTAATTTTTAAAAGGAAATGAAATTATTCTGATATAGCTGTTATTTTCTGCCTATATATAAAACTTTGAAGTTGTATTTCAGTATAGGGAAGAAGAAAAAAAGAAAGCTCTCTGATGTCTATCCACAAATGGGATATAGAAATGTAACAATAAAAATAAATGTAGACATATATATATATTTATCCGTTGATACACACACACACTCACATACACATATTTTAACAAGAAAAGCTTACTTCTAGAGTCCAGCTTCTGACCTAATTAGTGAACCTCATTGAACCTAATCTAGTGTTAATTATGGGTTCTATTTAGGGAGAGAAGAGGAAGCAAACTGTAGAGAAAGTGCTTTACGGATGTAATCAGGGCACTGGCCTCTACTCTACCCTCTGCGACCTTGAGAGTAGCACTGTCACAGATGCCAGGACCCTTCCTCCTCATTCACAGCTGTAGCTCTTTCATATTATTGGGTAACATCAAGGAAAAAATAAAGGAAAAAAAAAGACATTTCACAAAAAAATTAATCTTGAGATCTTGAGGTATTTCATTAGTCAAATTGTGTTTACCAGGCCATTGGAAAGTTTTGCTTTTCTACCTGCTGTCAGGGAGAGAAACATTCACTAACATCTCACAAACTAAAATATTAGAGTAGCTTCTTCATTCCCCTATCAACTCAGCACCTCTTGTAACCATAGCAACTCACATGTATAAAGGAGTAGGACGAGATGCCCCTGATTCTGGCTTGTCCAAGTGTCCTGTCTAATACTTGATATTCCATGATTTATACCTCCAGCAGCAAATAAAACATGTCATGTTCTTATTTTCAAAGTCTGTAATTATTCTTCCTGCTTTTGAAAACACAATGAGAGCTATGGAGATTATCAGCTGTACTTTGGTTTAAATTTCCCCATCTTGAATATTGTGTCTTTGTTCTTATAACTGAGAATACTGTCTGAGAGACTGGAGCTGGTGTCCCCACAGATTTTGTGAAATTGTAATTCTATCTTCTCAGATAGACATAGAATAAAAGAACAAGAGTAAGAGAGAACACACAGTACAGTAGAAAGAGCTTGAACTTTAAAGTGAGACTGGCCTGTTTTGAATCTCAGTCCTGCCTATCCTACCAGAAAGAATTGAGGCTAGTCACTTCTATGTCTGAGTAACTGTTCCCCCATTTTCACAACAGAGAGATTGAGAGACACTTCTTAAGATCATTGACATGATTTAATGAGATCGCATATATAAGTTTCCGAGCATAAAGTGAGCTGAACTACAAAAAATGTAGCGAATAGCCTGAATCACAATCTCCCCTCCCTTTCAGTAGTTAACCAGACAGAGTAGACAATGAGAGCTGCAATGCAATGTGGAGTACCAGGCAAATAAAAAGTAAAACTTCAGAAAAAAATCTGAGATGAATCTGAAATTCCTGTTGGTGTGTTGGCATTGATTCCAATGTGGCAAACCCAGTCGCTGTTCCCCTTAGCAACTGAGCATACCTCTTGATTAGTCTATAAATCTCCCGAGTCTTTCAGCCAGTCACTCAGTGCAGCTTTTCTCTTAGCAACATCTGGAGAAGACAGCTTGATGAGGTAGCCCCACTGAGCTTTCTAGGGGAACATTGGTGTTATAAACCATTTAAAGGAACTGATCTTTTAAAGGTTCAAACTTTCTAGGGTTACCTTCAGAAAGCAGGTCTGGAGACCAGAGAGCATCATACATCAGTAGTTCCCTTAATATCTCATGCGGTTTTGTGAAGCAGATACCACCCAGCTGAGCTGTGTTCATCGTGGCTCTCATACTTCCCGCTGATGGTAGGATAGGATGTTATAGCACAAAAGCCATCAGTCTATCCCAAGAAATCCTTTCCCAGGCACCTATGGGCTTTGGCAAAAGTCGCAAATGCCTCTTCGCATTTCCTGTTCATAAAAGCAACCCCAAATATCCCCAAATTCCTTAAGGCTAGCAATGCAAAAATAAACTTTAAAGCAGCCTCTGGATTACTATTTCAATAATCATGTTATACTTGGAGAAGTGAATTTTTAAGCCACCAAGGTCATGCTGATATGTTACTAGTCATTTTCTAGCTGCCGTGGGGAAGGGTGGCATAGAAAGGGCCCTGCATTCCTTGTCAGCTGACAAGGGTTCTAATCCCAGCTCTGTCACTAGGCAATTATGTGAATTTATGTGAATCATTCAATAGCTCTGGACCTAAGGGCCCTCATCTATGCAGACTAAATTATTTCTGAGCTCCCATCCAGGACTAAGATTCTATGATCTGTACCCTCAATTTGCTATTGCTTGGATAGCCAGGTGGATTGAATGCTCTCTGAGAAGCGCTAACCATCCTTCCTGGGAACACATGCACACAAGGTTATTAGGTAAATAAAAAAGTGTTTCTGTTGGGAAAAAAAAAAAAACCTCTTTGCACTATGCCTTCAAATTAATATTTAATGCATTAATAAAAAGTTCATGCACACAATGTTTTCTATTCCTTTCATTTTATTTGGCAAGTGTGGATTCTGTGACCATAATATGTTGACCAATATATCAAATATATGACAAAAATATCATTTGTCAATCATGGGGCTCTTTAAATACTTCCAAATTGGAGACACCATTCAATAATTTTGTTTTACTTCTAACTATTTAGCAATGATTTCATTTCTGTTTTGATGCCCAAATTACATTTATGATCAGTTAATTTTCAGATTCAGTACATATTTCACCAGCATCTATGGTGAATCATTCATTCACCAATTAAAATACCAGTGGATGATAGGATGACTTTGGTTTATAAGAGCTGTATCCAAGCAAGAGCAAACTTGTGCCTTAACTACTGCTGTGAAAATACTTAGACAAAAATATACCAATGAACCATGTGACATAACTTTGCAGGGACAAAATGTTGCAAGTGACATATTTATATATACAATCACCTGAGACAGGTAGATATGAAATCACTGTGTATATTCAGATCTAATTTTCTCTTTGTTTTCTTTTGCTTTATGCTTTAATTTGTTAGAATTGTAGAGCTCCTTTGTAAAACCTGATATTCATGATCACAACAATAATAGATGCTGCAGAACCCAGTTATAATTAAGGAACTTGGACTAATAGTTGCTTTATCAACCAATAGAGATATATCAAATCTTAATTGGAAGGGCTTATGCTTTCCAGTACATGAATTGCCCATTGTCAGAGACAACCCCAGGTAAAGATAAAGCTCGTCATCTCAGGGGTACTGTTGGAGTCAGGTACAACAACAATAACCTCTGGCGAACACACAGAGAAAGGGGTGGTTCATTTCCTGACGTAAAATAAAATACATAGATTTTAAAACTAATGTCATCTACGGAGTGTCTATAATAGGCCAGCCACTCTGTTGTACATGATTTATACAGCAGAGGCTGAGTCAAGGACCTCGTTTCAAAGGCCTCGAGAAGAGGAGAAAACAAAGGAAAACAAAGAGACAGATAGATGCCAATTAGTATGATTGGTTCTCTTTTAGGTGTCACATGCAAACACCTGCTGTGATGTCTAGCTCTACATGAGGAGGACAGAGAGGCTTCACAGATGAGGAGTAAGTGTCTAAAAGAACTATCTAAAAGAAAGTTCGTGGATGGACAGAAAGATTGGTCATCATAGAGTCAATACAAACTTAATAAATTCACATCTTGACTCACTTATACAGACTTTTGTGAATTATATCAACATGACTCAACCAATCAAAGCTGGTTTATGGGTAAGGACTTTACTAAAGCAATTTTCTACATCAGTAAACTGTAACATAGAATTTAGGGACAATGGTGACTTTGCATGGAAGTAAAATATTAAAAGTTGCCTGGTTTCTCTTTCTAACCTTTCTTTTCAACATCCCAGCAGCTAAGCCATATATGAATCAAATAGATAATGAGTTCACTTAACAGCAATCACAGCAACACATATACATATACATGTATTTCATATACACGTAGAGGTGGGTATAACTAACCCATATTCTGAGCAAGAGAAAATATCCATACGAACAAAAATGCTTAGTACTATGTGATATGTGATTTAGTATTTCTACACAGAAGAAACGTGAAGAACACAGGGGAAGAGATACCTACATGAATTTTCAGATGTGGTTTAAGTTAGTGATTCTGACTGTATGAACTTTTGTGTGATTTCTCTCCAGTCAATGATAGACCATTATAAAGAGTTGATTTTAAATGTCCAATATAATGCTGCAATAAACAGGGCTGATACATATTTTGAATTTGTGTTTTTGCTTTTTTCAAGTATATACCCAAAAGTGAAATCACTGGGCAGTATGGTATTTCTATTTTTAATATTTTGAAGAAATCTCTATACTTTTTCCATAGTGGCTGAATCATTTACAATAGCCAAGGTATAAAAACAACTTAAGTGTCCATCGATAGATGAATGGATTAAAAAAAAACAAAAATATGTTGTGTACACATACAATGGACTATTACTCACACATAAAAAATAATGAAATTTTGCCATTCATGACGAGGATGGGCCTACAGAATATTAAGCTAAGTGAAATAAGCCAGACAGAAAATGACAAATTCCACATGATTTCACTTACATTTGGAATGTAAAAAACAAAACAAATGACAACTACAAAAAAACAGAAATAAACTCATAAACACAGAAAACAAATTGGTGGTTGCCAGAGGAAAGAGGGTTGTGGAGCTGAGCAAAATAGGTGAAGGAGATTTAAAGTTACAAACCTCCAGTATAAAATAAATAAGTCATGGGGATCAAAAGTACAGCACAGGAAATACAGTCAATAATTTTGGAATACCTTAGTATGGTGATGGATGGTAATTACACCTACAGTAGTGAACATTTTGTAATGTATATGATGGCCCAATCACTATATTGTACAACTGAAACTAATATAATATTGTTTATCAATTATACTTCAATTTAAAATATTAAGTAATTAATGTTAAGGAGGGACTTTAAAAATAAATAAACATATAAATAGTCCTACATATCCAGCTGGAGCCATCCAGGCAACATTCAAAGGACAGGGGCGCCTGGGTGGCTCGGTCGTTAAGTGTCTGCCTTCGGCCCAGGGCCTGATCCCAGTGTTCTGGGATCGAGTCCCACGTTGGGCTCCTCCGCTGGGAGCCTGCTTCTTCCTCTCCCACTCCCCCTGCTTGTGTTCCCTCTCTCGCTGGCCTCTCTCTCTCTGTCAAATAAATAAATAAAATCTTTAAAAAAAACACAAAACCATTCAAACTACAAAGTAACGTTCAAATGGCAAACAAATGAAGCATTTAGAGAGTGACTGGTTTCAGAATCATGTACATGAGACATACCCCATGTGTATTCTTGAATACATCTCTTAGCATCACTGATCATGCAGATTGTGGACGAAATCTAAAATTGCCACCAACATGTTATTAGAATTGGCTGAATGCTTTCATTGAGACCCTGGTAAAAATTCACTGGAGTTTGAAGAAATCTCAGGAACTTTTCTTGGTAGAGTTAAATATGGGTGTCTATAAATAAGAAAGGCCAAAAAGTGAAACCTATTTCTTACTAACAAAAGAAAAAAAAAAAAAAACGAGCAAAGATGTAAAGCTACAGCCTTTAAGGAGAGAACAATCGAATTGAGAAAAAACAGATAGTACTTCTATTGTAAGACAGTGAGAACCCATTGAAGAGATCCTGAGGTGGAGACTGACCATACACCAACTAATGTGGATAATATGATCTCATATCAGGAATGGTCACGAGTAAGTCTATTCTTTATAATTGGGGATGCTGCAAAGTTACCATATTTTTTGTCATTAATTAATTTGTTCATCTATCCATTCATTTAGCTGTAATTAGGCCTATTCTATGTGTATTCACTCAATATTAATGAAGTGTTTATACTTGATGGCTATTTTGCCAAATCCTGTGGACTTTGAGATGCTTTTTATGGAGGATGGATAAACAATAGCAACCAGCACAAAATTACCATGTGAGAGATAATCATATGTTGTCATTGAATAATTATTTTACCTTTTATCTGGCATAGTATTGTGTGTGTGTGTGTGTGCATGTGCGTGTGTGTGTGTGTTAACCAGAGTACGTTGATGTAACTTTATGGTATCCAGAACCTACAAATGGCTCCTTTTTGAATATGCTTGAAGGGAGGAAGGTGTACATAAACAATATTAGTTAGAAATATACTTAGTTTGTTAGTAGAAAATTAAATTGTTTCCATTCATTCCATATGTAACAGTTCTCAGAACTCAAAATCATGAAATGAGAGTTTATTTTTTAAGACTCAGACCATATTTGTTGAAGGTTATGTGGCAAGAGACAGTGTTGACATCATCCTTGTCTGTCTAGTTCATAGAAAGTCAAAATGCTATTATTTAAAAACATGCCCAGCTTAAACACTACCCACGAGCCATCTGATCTTGTCTTTTGAATTTGTCCTCCACTTTGGTGTTAAATCTCAAGCACTTTCTCACAGAAGCAAATTCTGAGTTCTGTTTTAATTGGAGTATAACTGACATTCGGTATTTTATTAGTTTCAGGTGTACAACGTCATGATTCAGCATTTGCATCCATTTTGAAATGATCACAATAAAACTCGTCACCATCTGTCACCACACAAAGTTACAAATTTGTTTTCCTTGTGATGAAAACTTTTAAGATGTATTTCCTTAATGACTTTCAGATTTGTAATATAGTGTTATTGACTCCAGTCACCATGCTGTACCTGACACCATGCTGTATAGACACCGTGAGTATAGACACGTGCTGTACCAGATGAATGTGACATATTCACTTTATGACTGGAAGTTTGTACCCTTTGATCCTCTTCACTCTAACCTTCCTCCCCTCTAGCAAACACCAATCTACTCTCTGTATCTATGAGTTATGTGGTTTTTTTTGTTCAGCTGTTTTGTTTTTTAGATTCCATGTACAAGTGAAATCACATGGCATTTGTCTTTCTTTATTTGACTTATTTCACTTAGCATAATACCTTCAACGTCTACCCATATGATCACAAATGGCAAGATTTCATTCTTTTTTTATAACTACGTTGTATTCCATTGTATGTATATGTATGAATCTTTATGCATTCGTCTATCAGCAGACACTTAGGTTGCTTCCATATCTTGGCTATTGTAAATAAGGCTGCAAAGAACATAGGGGTGCCTATGTCTTTTCCAGTTAGTGTTTTTGTTTTCTTCAATTAAATACTGAGAAATACAATTGCTGGGTCATCAGTCATTCTATTTTTACTGCCTAGGTAGCTACAACGAAGAACAAAATGCATAAGGACAGGGGCGCCTGGGTGGCTCAGTCATTCAGCATCTGCCTTCGGCTCAGGGCGTGATCCCGGAGTTATGGGATCGAGCCCCACATCAGGCTCCTCCGCTATGAGCCTGCTTCTTCCTCTCCCACTCCCCCTGCTTGTGTTCCCTCTCTCGCTGGCTGTCTCTATCTCTGTTGAATAAATAAATAAAATCTTTAAAAAAAAATGCATAAGGACAAAACTTCTGCTGTATGTGTGTGGATTATTTAACTGTGGAGGCAAAGCAAGACACGAGTATCTGCAATAGAGGGATGTACATCCTAAGAGCCACATGATCAGTTCAGTTGAATAAGAGATCTTTTCTGACTGCTAGAGCTAAATGTTCAATTCTTTTCTAATTTTACAGAGGCTTTTTTTATTATTTAGAAAATAGTTTTTGTTTTGTTTTGTTTTGTTTTGTTTCCTCAAAGACACTGGCTTTTATTTTTTTAATTTTTTTTTATTATATTATGTTAGTCCCCATACAGTACATCCCCGGTTTCTGATGTAAAGTTCGATGATTCCTTAGAAAATCGTTTTGCTCAGAGTACATGTCTGCCTCTTCTTCAATATTATTAAATGGTCATTAGAGGCTGCTGCATAAGGAACATATAAATGAAATGATACGAAAGGTGTAGCAGTTTCAGTAGACAAGATGATAAATTACTATGAGGAGAGATGGCGCTAAGAAAAACAGCAATAAGGGCCCATGGTGGAAGCAGCCTTCACAAAGAGCACAATAACTCAGCTGTCACAGGTTACTGGGCTCTTGGAGGGTTGACAATGAAGCCAGTGCAAAGCTGATTCTATAGAATGACTCAAACCATAGGCTTAGAAATACACTCTCACTAAAGTCAGTATTGCCACCTGTTCACCTGGACCACTTCCCAACAAACACGGAAATATCATCACTCAGGGTGTTAGTCACTCAGGTGTAGGTCCCCTGGTTTGTAGCATGGACAGGACATGCTGAATTCTTTTTTTTTTTTTTTCTTAATGATTTTTATTTTGTTATATTAGTCACCATACAGTACATCCCCAGGACATGCTGAATTCTTAAAGGAAAATAAAGTTGAGAAGACGTTTATTTTATTTTACAAGAGCCTTCACCTTACTCATTCCTTATAGGTGCCCCCTATGGAAAAGGGGTCAGAATGACAGCGATACTCATCATGTGGCAGGGGAATGAAGACTCAAGCACTTGGGAATATTTTAATTCTTGAGGGGGTTACGTCACCCTTCCCACGTTGCTTCCATACTAGAAGAAACTGACAGAGGAAGAGAGGGAGGAGGAGAGACAGACAAAGGCAGAGACAAAGACAGAGACATACACACACACTCACAGAGCACAGAGGGTAGGGGAGAGAGAGTGATTTATCAGGAATCAGGGAGCCCCTTCAATGCCAATGATCTGGGTTTTCCTGCCCCCGTGAAAGTTTATGGACAGCGTAGGCAGATTATGAACAATACAGAGAGATTTTTTTTTTAAAAGATTTTTTATTTATTCGACAGAGATAGAGACAGCCAGCGAGAGAGGGAACACAAGCAGGGGGAATGGGAGAGGAAGAAGCAGGCTCATAGCAGAGGAGCCTGATGTGGGACTCGATCCCATAACGCCGGGATCATGCCCTGAGCTGAAGGCAGACGCTTAACCGCTGTGCCACCCAGGCGCCCCAGAGAGAATTTTTTAAGGCAGTGTTTTTCAGCCCTGACTGCACTTTAGAATGATCTAGAATAGCTAATTTATAATAATCCATTCCTGGGTCCCAACACAGATCAATTAAATCAGAATTTCTGGAAATATAAAACTCCACAGGTAATTTTTTTTTTTTTTAAAGATTTTATTTATTTATTTGACAGAGAGAGAGACAGCCAGCGAGAGAGGGAACACAAGCAGGGGGAGTGGGAGAGGAAGAAGCAGGCTCACAGCGGAGGAGCCTGATGTGGGACTCGATCCCGGAACGCCGGGATCACGCCCTGAGCCGAAGGCAGGCGCTTAACCGCTGTGCCACCCAGGCGCCCCTCCACAGGTAATTTTAACATAAAGCAAAAGTTGGAAAACTACTGGTGTAAGGGTATAGTATAAAGAATAAAATCAGATGTATTTTGATAGAGTTGACTATCATGTTATTTGAATTTATAAAGTTGGAATTTGTAAGCATGTTATGGTAATAAATATCACCCATGCCTCAGCATCAAGAATGGACACAATAAATAATTGTGAGAGGACCCACCAACCTCAAGATACTTCAGATGAATATGAGGTTTCCTCCAGATGCTATTTATTCTTCACATGCTGCGACACGATGCTTATCCTAAGGGCTGAGCATATAACATGTTTTCTAATGCCAATATATGTGTTTTTGATCATTTGTTAGCAATTGAACAAATTGGGTTTTTTACAGTTTTGGTTAGTGTTGTCAAGTAGAGGAAAATGTAAAGATAATTTGAAATATTCTTTCTACAATGCATGTGGTAGTCCTGACCTGTCACTAGACTTGAGTTTGAGTCTGGTTCTTATCCCAAGTTTTGGGTGACAACCTGATATATCTAAATATTATAGTTGTTATTACCTTATTTCTAAAATTGAGTTAATATTTCCCATGACCATACAGAGAAAATTAAACATAAAATAACAATGTGCAGTGTGGATGCAAGGAATATATAGCAGGAAACTAGTTTGATATACTATTTGGCATATGTTTTACTTGATATTTCCTTTATATTGATACACATTCATTTGGTTTTAAACGTTGAGGACCAGACATAAGATTATAAAGTTTTAGAAAAATATGTGATGAAGCTAAGTTGTTTTCCCCCCACTCCCTGGAGTAGGAAATCCAGTTCCCACTTGGAGCCAGGAGTGAAAGGGGAAGGAGAAGGTCCATATGCTGGGGTTCTTCTGACAAGCAATGCACCATCTCATCCGAACTCAAGAAAATAGAAGGATAAGAGAGACTTTGGATAGTTTTGGGGGAATATGAAAGTAGATGGTTCTAATTCTTCACTTTAATAGTGTATTTCTGGGAAATTAAAATTCTGTGCCCAGGAAAGCGAAGAGAAGGAGTTTTGGAAATTAAGACTGATGCCTTTAGAAAGAAAAGGTCTGAGCTCCACTGGAGTTACTAGACACAGCAGAGTTGCTCCCAAGGAGTCACGAAAGAGCTTTGCTGGATCTGGATTCAGAGATGCCTCATGTTTAGGAAGAAAAGACAACACAGCTGAAACTTCCATGTGACAAAGGACGAGGAGGGCCCAGGTATACTTTAGTAGATATCATGTCAGATGTTCCCCTCCACAATCCTGGGCCAATATTTATGCAACACCACCATCACCACTCCCTCAAACTGCAGAGAAAACCAAGCAAATGATAGAGAGAAACTCCAACGTGGCTGACATTTTTTTTCCCACCATCCATCAGAGTGAAGTTTAAAATAGAAATGGTTTTGTTGTACAGTGTTAAAATCACACTTATGATTGTCTGAAATTGTGGCCTAGATTTGTACCCGATATGGAATGTGTATCAACAGCATACAAAACAGAACAAAATAGAATGCCCACACTCATCCACCATAGGATGGATGTCTCTGACTCTCTGTAGATTGCTGATAATCTACACTTCAAATAAATTTTGCTGTGTTAAGCCTCTTATATAAAACTTCCCGAATTCTTACTTTATTTTTTCTGGATTTTGTGTAGTGCTTCCTGTTTCATGGTTCTCTTCACTGGTTTTTTTGGTGTTTGACTCAACTTGAATTTCAAGCATGCTTTCAAGCTTTGTTGATCCTGGAGAGCCAGGCTACCAATCCCAAGACCAGGCAGCTCACTCATTAAGCAAATGCAAAGTAAACTCTGCTCTTTATACAGCATTAGCCATCAAAACAATGAGCAGTTTCACACCCACCCACCCACACGCACACAGTTCACCACTGTTCCACTATGTATAAGTAAGATGGGATACCTCAAACTGGCAGGTAACAGAGTTGTTCTCTTCAATATATTAATTGATAGCAGTCCTGGCTTTTCCTTTAGGGAGAATAACAAAACTGGGTCTTAAAGAGAAGAGGACTGAGAAGGTCAATTGGTAACTAAAATTAGATGAAGCAAGAGAATGATCTGGGATCAGGAGAGAGCTGGGTCCCTCAGTTGCAGAAGAACAAGACGCAGAGCAAATGTCCTTGGGGCATGATCTGCCTCAGAGCGAGGACTCCCCTGCCTACTCTCCCCTACATGTAACCCCCACCCTCACCCCACACACCAAACAAACACAAAAACAAGTTAAAAAAAGAAAAGTTAGAAGACCTAGATTCCCTGATAGGGAGTGACCACATAAAGAGACTATCTTGTCTTCCATTTCTGAAAATATGGTAACTTATTTATCTTGACCACTGCTTCTACTAACCACTGTTTTTATCGAAGGTGACCCAGCAGATGCTGCGACTGAGATTCAAAATGATGGTAGCTAAAGAAACCGGAATACACAAGTGTATTTCTCTCATGTAGCTGTGCCTAGGTCTTAGCTTGCATTACTGCAAGCATGTTTAAGTATTGAGGAATGGGGGGCACCTGGGTGGCTCAGTTGGTTAAGCATCTGTCTTCGGCTCAGATCATGATCCCAGGGTCCTGGGAAGGAGCCCCATGTCAGGCTCCCTGCTCAGCAGGAGCCTACTTCTCCCTCTCCTCCCTGCTCGTGCTCTCTCTCTTGCTATCACTGTCTCTCTCTCAAATAAATAAATAAAATCTTAAAAAAAAAAAAAGAATTGAGGGAGAAGATGGAAGCCCTACTGCTCACCTATAGTGGGACTGAAATGAAACAATAGGGGTGTCCTTATGGGGGTCTGCTGTACTTCCACAACCGAAGAACGCCCTAAACCCCACAAAAACTAATCCGCATAGGTTGTATTTCCTGTCTCACCACTCAGTGGCCACGTGCCAGTTGCAAAGAATAAGAGTATATTCATGAGCAAGTCAGAATCTGTCCTGTTAAATGCCTGTGGGATGAAGGTCAGCATCTGCTCTGCCACTTGAATTTGATTACAGAAAAGACAAATCTGAACAGAGAGCTCTGACCTGGATATCAGAAAAGGAGAGGATTTTTTTTTTTTTTTTTTTTTTTTTTGGAGGGGTGCAGTGGGAACTGCTGTGCTGTTATAGCCTGGCTAGCAAGATCATTTAGACCCATCTGTATATCCATGAGCTACTTGTTTAGGTGGGAGGTTAATTTAGCATATTTTCACTTCTTATACATTTATATACATGAAGCATATTTCCTCTGAATCTAACTTTGATTGATTTATTTGCAGGTTTAATAATTTTACTTACTCTGGACATTATACTTCCTTTCTCACTCTGCAGTCATAGAGTGGCCTCAATACGCTGCAGTATATTTAGCATTGTAAATCTACCACAACACCAAAAAGCCTGGAAGGCACATCATTCTGAAGAGTGGAAATGGCTGGAGAGCATGAAGTCTCATTATCCATAGGTAAGGGACTGAAATCTGTGTCTAGATATTTAAATATAAATAGTTCCTGATATCTGGACTGTGACAGATGTAAGTCACATTATCACTTCTTAATTACCTCCATTACTAACTTCATTACTTCTTTTCGGCTTTAGGAGGACCCCGTGTGAGCTCATGGGGCTCAACTGCTTCGGGTGAGAGAGAAATGAGCACTTTTCCATGGGTATATTGCTGGAATTTTGTTGATACCCATCACACTCGGAGCCCAGGTTACGTTAATGATGCTCGGGGAGTTCACTGCGGTCTGGGCTCCCTCAGCAATGCAAGTGCCTAAAGCCAGCCCTGCCTATCGCATTTTCCAATCTCTGCCTTTTTAGATCACCTTGTCTCCTGGAGCCCATGGCGCAGTGTTGTACCTAGAGGGACATTTTGCTTTTCTTAGATAACGGGTCTATTTTACCATCGACATTCTTTTCCTACCATTGAGATACAATTTATTTTTTAAGAAAAATCTCCATAGTGTCATGCTATATTAGGCAACGGGACTTTAACTTTCCCAGAAGTATATGAAGTCTGAAGGGTTGAATTGAAAATACAAGATCACATTTCCTTAGTTGCTGATAGAAATGGGACAATTAACTCTGTCTTATACATGCACTTTGGGGCATATTTTGTTGGTGGTTGATATTTTTCAATAATACCCTCTCTAGAGCTTTCCTGTCTCTGATTATCAGCTGATAATCTTCAAATCCCTTTGCCCTTTTCTCTTTCATGCAGATATTTAAGCTCCTTCATTTATAGGTTTATGTAATGTATTCACTGAGTGCTTGTCAGAGCTGCTGCTTCTATGTTTTTTCAGAATCTTCTTTGGCAATTGATAATTAAGATTTTTGCCTGCATTGAAAGAAACAGTCTATGTTGAAATTATGTCAAAATAGTTTATTGGAAAGTGAAAAATTCAAGTTAACTCTTTTGAACTCTATAAGAAATTATTTAACAGTCATGTACATTTAAATATGCTAAGCACTCTTCAGGCACTAATGTCTAATACACACTCCCTGGTTCCAGGGCAGACAGCTTGAGAGCAATGCTAGAGTTGGCAGCTAGGTGAGCAGGAGGTGAGACGGGAGGATGACAGATGGGAGATTGCCGGGAACCACCCAGTCTCCACCCAGAGACCTCCCCTTCTCCCTTAGACCAATCCCTTTTGCAGTTTAGCACAGTCTGATAAGCAAGAGATAAGGGCCACAGGGACCTTCCCAGCTTTGCAGCGTATGTACTTAAGTAAAACATGGTCCACTAGTAACCCCAAGGCTATTATAACATCATTTGCATTGCATTCACCCCCGCCCCCGCCCATGGGTTTCGCTTAGGCAGGAGCTCATGGGAAGATGGAGGATACAAACAAGTGGAAAAGTTTGGGGGGCAAGAAACCAGGGCAGAGCCAGAGGATGATGGGATACTGAAAACATGGGAAGGAGGAGACCAAATAGACCCCCATAAAAAAACATAATGCAAAACTCTACAGGCTGCTACGTTCCCTCCAGTCAACCGGCTCCTATGGCTCTGGAGTGTCCTTTCGCTTTGCTAAATATTACCTTTGCTGCTTCAATTCTCTACCCAGTCTTTCCACTGAATTCTTACACAAGAACCAAGGAGTTTACACTCTACCACCTGGTAACAAGCATCCCATAAGTAAAGTATGAAAATACAAGTTATAAGAAATATAAGGAATGATAAAATGAGTGACACTGACTCAAGTTCTGTTTTTGCCATACTAACTGTGAAACCCTGAGCAAGTTTACTTCCTTTGAACTTGGTAGTCTTGTTTGCATAATGGGATGATGAAAGTAATGCCTGCTCTGGGAAGAAACAGGAGCATCAACATGAAGTTCTTAGAACTGTGTCTGGCACATAGTCAGCATTCGATAAATGCTAGTTATTTTTACTATTATCCTTAAAGCAGAGTCCAAATACAGAATTGTGATCAGAACCATGGGAGCTAGGGAGGGAGAAAATGTCTCTTTGAATAAACATAGAAAAAAAAAAAAAAAAACAAGGGCTGCAAAGGCAATGAGTGAACTGCATAGATCTTCGTGCATTACTAGAGACATCCTTTGCTTGGGCCAGCTGTTAAGATGGGTGTATAGGTGTGTGAGCCTAAGTGAGTGTACCTGTATTGTGTGTGTGTGTTGGGGGAGTTCAGAGAGTTTCATTTTGCATTTTGTCTTTTTCTTTTCCAAATAAAAGACTAGATTCATTAAATTTGTTATATCATTTATATCATTTATAATTCTTTGGTTGCAACATAGTCTAATTTTGACTAATTATCTATAAAGAAAATTTATCAGAAGTTTGGGGGAATGCACAGGATAATCAAATGGAAGGGTGAGGAACCCGACCCGAGAAGTGAGACACCCAGCAGTCATGGTAATAGAGACTATTCAAGAGTATCTTTTGGATTCTTCCGCTAAATTGAATAAATTTCGACTGCTCCTCTCATGCTTTCCCTCAAGATTCAAGGTTCTTGTTACTGTCCTACCTCTGCCTACCAGAAGCATTCACCCCACTTTACAGGTGTCAATGTCAGAAAACACCATACCAGTGACAGGGTCACAAATAATTTAGTGTTTTATTGCTCAGGAATATGGAAGTTTCTAAATGACAAGAGCTTCCAGGTCAAGGGACTCCCCACCAGCAAGAAGTAGAGGGAGAAGGAGAGAGACAGTGTGGTTCAAGGGCAGCTGCCCATTGGATATTTGCATAATGTGGGATGCAGACTAATCATGGCAGATGTCTCCTGTTGCATGGGAGGAAATCAGAAGTGTAGGGCCAGTTGCCTTGCCTTGATTTACAGGGATTATCAGAAATGAGTAGGTTCGGATATCTGAGATGGTGTCTGCTGTGGCTGCTGTTCATGGCTTAGCTAAATGCTGTTTTGCTGTGAGTGTCTTACTGCTTCCAATCCTATTTCTCTATAGTTCCCATGGGACAGAGCCTGATCAGTCATGCTTTGGTAATCTGACCACCCCGTGGGTTTCCCTTTGACTTACAGACCATCACAGAGCCACACATTGGAGGATGACTGTTCCCCAAAAGGAGAGACAACAAATACTGGGCGGATGATCAGAAGGGACAGCTCCTGGCCTGAGGGTGTGATGACCCTAGTCTTTAAAGTCTTTTGAAAAAGTTTTTTTTCTTTTATGTGTTATAATAAATGCAAAAAAAAATGAGGAACACATTTTTGGAGGAAGATAGCTTATGTAGGAAGAGACAGGAATAGAGAGAGGACAGAGGGAGTGAGATAGATTAAAAAAATATATAAAAATAAAAATAAAGATAGTATTCAGATTTTAAATTTAATTCATGTCTTTGAAATGTGTAATATACACCAAACTGTGCATCTCACTCCCAGGTCCACTGTTGACTAACTCTGCATCCTTGGGAAAAGAGCTCCTTTTTTGTTTGTTTGTGAAAGGATATGTGACTCTTTGAGTTGCTTTTAGATGAAAGTGATAAAGTATCTCCGAATAGACATGGAAAATATGGTTATGGGCTTTGGCATGCTCCTACATATCCTTGAGAATAACTGCCTTGTGTTCAATAGCCAAGAAAATATGAGGGCAGTTTGGCAATTAAAGGAGAGAGGTATCTACTGCAGGTTGAGATTTTCCTTAAAGCATTGACAAACTCTGGGCACTTGAAAATATGTTTTCATTATGCTCCTGTCTGGGAGTCTTGGGGGCCAGTGAGAGGAGATAATTCAGGAAAATTCTTTTAAAAAGGTTTGTTGAACCCTTTTATCTAGGAATTCTGCTACTATGGATATGAGTAAACCAAGAGAAAAATCTTTCATTCAAAGAAAAATGCAGACAAGTCAATGAAAGTAATAATAATACCAATATATGGAAAATCAAAGGAAATATAATGCAAATGCGCTAGAGGGAATGTTGGAGTTATTTTTTTCAGGGCATTTGCTCTTGAGATCTCGCGATACAAAACTATAAAACCAGTGGTGTGCTTCCACCCCTAAAGCTCAGCCCTGCAGATTGTGGGCATCTCTTTCCAACTCTTTTTTTTCAGCGATGGCATGTTAATAACTTGAAATTGGCCATGGTGGGGACATTTACACCAAAGAAATACACAGATATTACAAATAGAGACTTTCCTTTACCGCAACACCTAGAATCATTTTTTCAAATGTTTACAGGTGATGTTTTTATACTACTGTGTACCATTCTAAAATAAAATAGTTGAAGAGAAAAGGAAAATACTTTTATGTCTTTAGGCTAGGACAGCTTAACATTTTACATATTTTTTCTCATATCTGTGAAGTCATGTTTCGCATACTGATGATAGTTTCAGAGTGATTGTCTTCTTTACTTGTATCTAGGAATCTCCAGGAAAAAAAAATGCAGTAAATAATTCAAAGCTCCTAATGAATGGTTTTCTTATTAAGATATCAGATAATTTTATTAAGGTGATAATTTTGATGGAGGTTAAGTGATTTTTAAGCGTTTTTCCCTTAGCTGATAGTCTCATCATTAAACATCACAGATAATAACACTTGTCATATGTTACAGATCAATGCGTGATAAACATGAAATACCCAACTAGTACACTGCTGTGGAAACTAACCAAGCACTAGCTTCAGTGTTCAAATGACCTGAGCAGATCATCACTTGCTAAAATACCAACTGAAATTCAAAGGACAGTTTTGCTGGACCGAGTGCAGTTTTGCTTAGTACAAATTAATTTCACAGTTTCCCTTTTCACCAGTGATCACCAAGGATCCATGTCCTACTGCCAATAAATAAGACTTCATTTGTTTCTTGAAATAATTATTGGTGTGAAATAGAACTTGCAGAAGCCAGTTGTTACAGCCTGCGGCTATTTCTCCTTCACTAGAGCACTCTAAATTCGTTAACTTTTAGCAATTACTTTTGTACCAGACGATTATCTTTCTAACCCAATCGATTTGTCCATATTTTCCTCACTGCACAGTCTGTAAGCTGGGGAGAGAAATCTGCCTGTTTGGAGACCTCGTAGCGGCCAAATTTCCATTGTAGAGTTACTTCTTGGTTTACGAAATTGTGAAAACCTAACTTCTTTAGTAATGTTCATTCTTTTCTTATTCGGTTATTATCAGTGATGTGTAATGATGAGTAATCATGTGAGGTGTAATAATGATTCCACCATCCTTCTCAGGCTTCATTAGCCATGGGGAAGGGTTTTAAAGAGTTTTAGATGAGTAAATATAAATACCGCAAGTGGGGACAAGTCACAGGATTGAGCTATTTCTTAGTGATCTGTTCACCTAGAGCTGGTCTGTTAGGCTCCCAGAATTCTGGGGCAGGAGGGAGCTGTTGATACCTGGTTGGGGGAGGGGGAGGTTCTAATTGCTAATACTTCCTGAAGGCGGATAAAGGTTAGCAAGTAAGGGAAGGAGAAAAGGTCAGGAACACATAACAATACTTTTCCCCGGAGTCCTAGCCAAAAAAATGTAGAAAACAGGAGATTCCAGTTGCATTTTTCAGAGGATGTTTGAAAGGGATATTTGTTCTCTTAGAGATCTAAGGTTCTAAAAACATGATGAATAATGGAAAGGACTGGGATTTACAAGGTTTTTTGATCTGGGTCTCCTCTAGATTTGTGAGATGTCCTCTCCACTATTGGAAGGGTTAGTTTCTACAGGAGTGAGAAGCCAATACAGCCTGAGAACAGACAGACATGACTCTCTTCCAAGGGGAGTGTTGAAGGCCAGTGGACTAATTCGGTATGGCTAGGTACAGAGATTAGAGAATCACAAGGTTTGAGTGGAAAACCTGATTTACAACTTAGTAAGTTTGCAACTTTGGCTAAATTTCTTTCTTCTCCAATCCCTGAATGTTGGATTTATGACATCGTGGTAAAAAGATTAGCTAGTACAGCAGCTCCCCGCCCCTCCCTCACCCTTAATCACAGTTTGACATCATGCGTTTCAGTTTCCTGTCTAGAAGCAGATGATCCTCCCTCTGAAGTATTGTTAGAAGGCCAGTAGCATGGGGCACCTGGGTGGCACATCAGTTAAGCGTCTGCCTTCGGCTCAGGGCGTGATCCCGGCGTTATGGGATCGAGCCCCACATCAGGCTCCTCCACTATGAGCCTGCTTCTTCCTCTCCCACTCCCCCTGCCTGTGTTCCCTCTCTCGCTGGCTGTCTCTATCTCTGTCTATAAATAAATTAAAAAAAAAAAAAAAAGGCCAGTAGCAGACTAACCCTCATCATCCTACGTCATTCACCACACTTCTCATCACATAGGCATTTTATCATCTCACATCATTGCAAGAAGGGGTGAGTACAGTCCAACAAGAAGGGTGAATATAAAAAGATATTTTGAGAGAGAGAAAGATTACATTGACATAACTTTTATTACAGTTTATAGTTAGAATTGTTCCATTTTATTATTAGTTAATAACAAATCACTTAATGTGCCTAATTTAAAATTAAACTTTATTGGATGCCTGGGCAGCTCAGTCAGTTAAACATCGACTCTTGGTTTCAGCTCAGGTCATGATCTCAGAATCTTGAGATCAAGCCCCGAGTTTGGGCTCCATGCTCAGCAGGGAGTCTGCTTTCCCGCTTCCTCTGCCTCACCCCCTACTACTGGCACACTCTCTCTCACAAATAAATAAATAAATAAATCTTTAAAAAATAAATAAAATTCAACTTTATCATAGGTATACATATATAGGAAAAAACAGTATATATTACATTTTGATACTATCTACAATTTTATGAATCCACTGGGGGTCTTGCAGCATATTCCCCCTGCTTCCTACAAGAGGCAACTACTATATATATTGAACATGTAAATAAGCCTGGAATGAAATTAGAAGCTTTAGGAATTGGAGTTTTAGAGTGATTACACAGTTCTCTCAAAGTCACATTGCTAGCAAATGGCAGAGTTAGAATTCAAACCCAGAAAGTCCCTTTCCAAAGCTCACACTCCTACTGATTATGCTTTAGCAATCACTGTATTTCTCACCTAGTTGATACCTATGTGAAGTTCATATGAAAAGTATTCGTTGACCACTATGTGTAATAAAACACCATAAATTTAATGGCTGGAAACAACATCCATTTATTAGCTCATAGTTTTGTAGGTCAGAAGTCCTGAACAGGCTGGTTTTTCTGCTCAAGAATGAAAATAAGGTATCAGCTGGGCTGGTTTTTCACTTAGAGGCTCAGAGCAAAAAACAAATCTGCTTCCAAGCTCATTCTTATGGTTGGTAGACATCAGTTCCTTTCAGTTAGAAGACTGACGTCCTGATTTCTCCCCAGAACTCTCATCTGGGCACTACTCTTAGCTACTCTCTCTTCCCTGGGGAGTTTGCAACATGGATATTTGCTTTCCCCCAGGCCACCAGTCAGCTATTTCTGACTTCTTGACCAGTAGGAGAAATCCCTTTGCTCTTACGTGATCATGAGATTAAATCAGGCTTACTTGGATAATCTCCCTTTCTTAAAGTTACATGAAAGCCCACATAATACAACCCGGTCACAGAAATAAAATGCATCATTTTCACAGTTCCAGGTGTTATGCAGGACATTTACACAAGGAGCAGGAAATGGTGAAGGCTATGTTAGCATTCTGCCTACCACATGAGAAATGAGTAACAAGCTCAAAGTGTTATGAGGATTAAGGGTAATAATCTTAAGTATGAATTGAGCATCTTTATTAGCATATAACACTTGATGCTTGGTAAAGAAAATGATGGGACATCATGGAGACCAAACCAGGAAATAAAGTCAGACATGCAGAGCCAAATAACTTAGATAAGAAACAAGATGGATATGTGCAATGAGGCATTCAGATTTTGTTGTTGGGGACCAAGTTTAATATTTATAACTTACAGACTGTATTTATTGGATACTAGTAGCTTGTTATGTAGGGGCTAGACCAAATTTTAAGACATTGGATTAGGGTCAGCATTATCTGTATTGATTTCTAGGCTTTGTACTGCTAGTTTAGTTGCATCCAAGATATGCAACTTCTCTCTGATTCTACCTGCTGTTCTTGGAATAAACTACTGCTTTCCCTGTCTTAGAAATTTTCTTTGTCCCTTTCCTATATTTCCAAATTCCCTAGTAGTAGTTCATTCTTATCTACCATGTGCTATTATCAATTCATACATCTACCAAGAGGAATTTTATATCATCTATATGATACATTATTTTGGATACTAAGTTATAGTGAGAGAAAATATCTATGTGTGTGTGTGTGTGTATACACACACATCCAAATGTCTTATTATGCACAAGTGATATAAAAGCCATGATAGTTGACTAATATAAATTATGATCATGTCAGATGAAGCTTTGGCATAGTATCTATTAGATCAGGTTATGGCAGTTGTATGGGAGCTCATAATTCTTTCTTGTCCATATTTTATCACAGCTTATGTAAAACCAAATTGTAAACAAGAATATAAGATAGGGTATGCTACTATTAATCATCAGATTTTACAACAAAGCAATAATTATCAAGATACAGAGATTCTATATCAAGAATACTTGGCATTAATGAGAATGGTAATTATTGAATAAAAAGAGCTCCCTTCTTTCATAAAACACTTAATGAGAGCCTAGTTTGTGCTAGGCACTGGTGGTATGTAGCAGGGATAAATAATATCTGCTCTCAAAGAGATTATGATGTCTTTAGGGGTAAAACAGAGAAGTAAATAAATGATTAAAGAGTATATTGAGTTATGCCAGAGTTATGCACAGAAAGCTACAGGGACAAGTGTTATTTTAAAATCCCAGAAGGGTTATAACTTGAGTAGTAGACTGTGATTTGACTGTTATGTGCCATCGAGGCATAGCCTCCAGACTTATCCCACTCTTCACGCTTCCTATCATATTATCACACATATAATAGATTTGCAATTCATATATGTCCAATGATTAAATGAGAAAAAAGTTAGTTGATTATTTATTTGACTACTAGTATCTTTGTTTCTTTCTCTTACTTATCCTTAAATAAAAATTACAATCTAACCATACCATTTTCTTCCCAGGATCTGGCTTCAGGGCACTCTTGTTCTCCCCCTGATTTAGGGTTCAGACCCAACCCCATCAGCCTAATCTAGTGGTTCTTGACCAGGACCATTTTGCCCCAGGTATTCAGCAATATCTAGGACATTTTTGTGAGGGGACAGGTGGTAGTGTGGGTCGTTACTGGCATCTAACGGGTAGATGTTACCACACATCTATAATCCAGAGAATCATCCCTCTCCCCATCAAAGAATTATCTGGCCAAAGTGCCAATAGCATAGATGCTGAAAACCCTGATCTAATCTCATCTTTCTAACCCCAGGAATTGGTTCAGGGAAGAACACCTCATCTAAACTGATCTATTCAGACAAAAGGTTGGAAGTTTTCTTCGATGTCAGGAGAAATGAAGCTCTATCATGATGTGAAATATAACTCTGAAAGCATCCATTGAATGTGGAAGTGTCTAGAGCTGAGACCTAAGGGAACAATTTTAGACCATGAAGAGAAAGTTATAGAGGATTAGCATCCATATCAAGGAGGATGAGCTAAGAAACATAAAAAGAAATTGATATAATTTGAATAAGAAGATAAAACATAGCCTGAATCCTCCCATTCTTCTGAATGTTTTAGTACTATAATTCAATAAATTCTCTTTAAGTTATTTAAATATGTAGTACTGATAACTTGCAACAAAACCCTTCAATCCGACGAAGGGTAAATGAGTGCATTACAAACAAGACATAGAAAAAGGCAAAAAGGAAAACAATAGGTGAAGGGAAGGGCTAGCAAATGTAAAGGGGATTGTGAGTCAATATGATTTATTCCAGCATCTCCACTCGCACACAGTGTAAGGACTACCAAGAGCACATGTTATGGAAAGGGAAATGCTGATGCCACTAGCATGTTCAAAAAAATCTCTTGGATTCTCAGCACAATCACCTTGGCATTCAGAGATCCCTTGATCTAAAAGATGCTGTGTCCCCTCCCCCAATTCCACACAGTCCTAAAGATTTCCCACTGGTCATAATTAGCACCATCTTTTCCCCACCAATATATAGTATTAATTATTTGAATTTCTTCCATATGCTCTATTATAGTCTGAGAATTAAGAGCTGTATTTTTCCACTCATTAGATTTGAACTACTGAAAACTAAGTACAATCTTTATCATCTTTGCGACTCACAATTTAGAAGACTATTTATACCTAGTAGGAACTCATGAAGCCTTATTTAATTAAATAATGCTATATAGCCCAAACAGCACAAAACAGGTTTTTTTTTTTTTATTTGAGGGCAAAATAACATTTTAAAATCATTGTAGAAGATTGTCCTTCTATACCTGTGACACAACTCACCAATTCAAATTAACAGAGAGAGAGAGAGAGAGAGGTGGGGGGTAGAACCCTGGATTTTAAAACTTGAATTTAGATGGTCTTACTGATGATGTTTCTTTCAAGTTTTAAAGCCCTCTCCTCCTCCTGATGTAATCCTAAAAAATGTTTTTGGTTCTTCTACCTTTATCCACGTTCATTATTTTGGAGCATGGAAATGGAACAGTATCACAGAACACTGCTATTATCCTCAGAAGAGAGTCATAGGGCACTGCTATTACCCTCAGTTATACATATATTTGTCTCAAACAAATAGAGCAATAACAATCCCTTTGTGCTAATTGAAGCTGACATTCACATACTTTTAGATTCTTCTTGGGAGTAACACCGTCTGTGCAGACACGGAAAGTAGCTTCTCTGCGCTATCTCTTATCACCAGGATATCTCTGAAAATCTGTTCATATCCTGAACCCCACCTTTTAGAATTTTTCATCAGCTTCCCAAATCTCAAAGATATAAGCCAGAATGTTTTGTATGGCATATTAGGACCACTGGATAGTATTTCTTGCCTCCATCTAGGCCACCGCTTTGTTCATATGCTCTCCTCTGGACATCTGCTGGTATGTATTCATTACTTTCAACAAACCATGTTCTTTCCTACATCACTGGTTTTGCATATGATGCCTGCTCTATTAGGAAGCATTCTCCATTCCCTTGGCGACATGACTTATTCCTATTCATACTTATGACTTAAATCTTGAACCTTACTGATCTACTGACCACCCCACCATAGGGAAGATGAGAACTCCCTCTTTTCTGCATTATCAGCACCCTGTGGAATCTCTTCCACATTCTGATTGCTGCTTCCCTCCCCAAACAACTGGGGAGTCCTTTAAGGAAGGAAACTTTTTGTTTTAATGGTTTTTATCCATTAAATGAGGGGTTTTCTAATATTTGGAACTGTAATCCACACCACTAATATAGGTTAAATAGAGGCTCAGAACACAGGGGTGGGTGTGTGTGTGTGTGTGTGTGTGTGTGTGTTTCTAACTGAAATTCAGTAGGAAATTTTCTCCTTTTCATCTTCTATCCATCTTATATTTAAATAAAAACTACTCTCTCCCCTACTTTTCTGTCTTTGACACCTAAGTAAACAGCATCACCGTCTACTCAACTGCTCCGACACACACTCGGAGAGTCGTACGATCTTGTCCTTTCCGCATCCCTCCCTTGCGCTCTGGCTGCCCTGCCTCTAAGGGTTCCATCTCAATTCAAGTGTTAGTCTAGGCCATAACCATTCCTGAGCTACGTAATGGAAATAGCGACCATGTGGACTTCGCACTGCCATCATTATATTCCCATAATCTTTTAAAAATGCAAATAAAAGTCAAGCCACATCATTCTGTATTAGTTTCCTAGGGTTTTCATAACAAATTACTACAAAGTTGGTACCTTAAAACAGAAATTTATTTTCTCACAGTTCTAGCAGACAGAAGCCCTAAATCAAGGTGTTGACAGGGCTGCACTCCCTTTGAAATTTCTAGGGGAGAACATTCCCTCACCTGTCTCAGCTTCTGGTTGAATCCAGAGTTTTCTTGACTTGTGGTCGTGTAACTCCAAACTCTGTCTTCACCTTCACTTGGCATTCTCCTTTGTGCATTTTGGTCTCAATTTCTCCTTTGCCCATTCTTATGAAGACATCTGTTAGCTTTAGGGACCATTTTAATTCTAGGATGTCCTTATCTGGAGATCTTTAATTTAATAATGTCCGCGAAGACCCCTTTTCCAAATAAAGTCACAATTATAGGTTCTTGGTGGACTTATTTTGGGGGTGGGGTGGGGGAGTGGTACTATTTAACCCTTCGATGGTTTCCTAATGCCTAGGTACATAATTTATTAAAATTTTTACTGTATGCTAGTAGTAGGTATAAAATAAAAGGTAAAGAAATTCAAGCTGAAAAATTAATTTATCAACTTTAGTTTTTGTGGCTCCTATTATAATGTGTGTTCACATATTTTGGTCTATGCTCCAGATTAGATGATAAATAAGTTCATGAGAGCACATACCATATATACAATTTCCAGAAGTATAAACCCAAATGTCTAGAACACCACTGGGACTCAATAAATATGTTGAGCAAGTAAATTAAATAATTATTGAAGGAAATAAGGAATGGTTAGTGTTAAAAAACAAAATTTCAACTGAGTGAATTCGAAGATTTAATTGGCTTTACTAAGCAGTTCATGAATCGGGCAACATCCCATCTAGCAAGCAGAGAGATTCTATGGAAGCTCTACAACATGGAAAAGTTTTATAGGCAGAAGCAGGAGAGACAACTAGCAAAAGAAAAGAAACGATTATTTCAGGCAAGTTCACTTTCCCTTTGGGGGAGGAGCAGGGGATCTTATTAGATGGATTACTACATGTTCCTTTGGGGAATGGAAAGGGCCCATGTGACAGATTGCTTCATTGGTGCTGACCAGAAAATGCCTGACTGACCAGTTAAGACTACATTTCTGGGGGAGGTTGAATCTGCAATTAGGTTGGGTATTAAGCCTCGGTTTGGTGATTTGCTCTTCCATAAGTAACTCTATTTGGGGCTTGGGGTTTAACAATAGAGAGAGAATCTCATTGACCCATTCTAAAATAATTATTATGTGATCTACTCACACCATGTCTGAGGACTAACTTGGAACAACCTATTAAAGTTAATGTACTGAGAAGGGCTCAGATTAATCCTTCTACCTTATAAATGCTCGAAGTTGAGGATTTACACTGAGGATAAGAAAGTATACCTATTTAGCGACAGAAATAAAGCTTAACCTAAATGTAGCTTTATCTAGCCTCTTGTTTCTTCCTCAAAAAAACATAAAATATTCTGTAACTAAAGACTTATTTCTAAATCAACTTCACATGCTTGATTTCACATGACACTTCATATTTTAATATTGTATGCAAAACATCTTTTATATGACTCCAAGGAAATTATGGAATATGCTTCACAAAATCAAAAAATATTAATACTGTCAGAACAAAACAGTTTTATATATATGGTAAGTAATAAAAAAGAAAGGGCATATAAAATACTTCCAAAGACATCAAATTGATAACATTGCTAGATATTTTATATTGACTAGTGAGAACTTATAGCCTACTGATTGCTAAAAATTGTGAACATTTACTTGAAAAGCAAAATTAGTCATTGTTTGAATTTTAATCTTTGTTTAAAGCTTATAGCAAGAAAAAGTATTTAAGTCAATTTAAGTATAAAGCTAGATTTTTATTTTAATTAAATTAATGAAAAAAATGGTTCTCAACCTCTTTGGAAATGTTATTATTCTCAGAGTAATAAATTAGATAGGTTAGACTTTAATTACAAATATTTTTGAGTCATTGCAATATTCAAATGTCTCTCAAGTATTTATTTAGAATTCTCGTTGACCTCAAAAGTTAGAAACAGAGTAAGAATTATGATTACAAAGTACATTGGTTTTCAGCTTTCACACTTTAAAAGAAGTCTGAGCAAATGAGAAAATTAATCAATATAACCAATATCAAAAAGAAAATAGAACCGCGTCAAAGTTATTCTATTTTGGATTTTTTTTTATTAAGTACCTACTGTGTCAAAGAAACTGGATAATGTATGCTAATATATGTATTTTCATTTTATGAATCAAGTTTGATACAAAGCATAAACATAAAAATAGAAAGTGAGAAGAAATAGTTGGAATTGGGGTATCATTTAACTCTGCAGAAAATGCCCTCATTCCTTTCATAGACATTTATTGGGCACCAAATATGTGACAGGGAATTTGCATTATATAATTTATGCCATTAAGGATGACATGCATTTCTTTTCCTCAGAGAAATCACTTTTCGTCTCCCAAGCATTTTGTTATCCTTTCCCTTATTCATTCACTCAATGGACATTATGTAATGTTGTCTATTATGTAAAGGATATTATGTTATTTGTTGGGTAAATAACAGTGAGCATCAATCCTCAATGATTTAGTCTTCTCCATAATGAGCTCATTTGGATTATCAGTAAATTCCTTTGCTTTAATACAAATTATTATTATTACTATTATTATTTGGTCCATGGTCAGTGTCTTAGATCAGTCCACCAATATCGTGTCAGAGACTTTGGAAATATATTCAAACTCTCCTCTCATGTCTTTTCCAGACTACTCTCTATATAGCCTATCACACCTTTGAACCCACTTACACTGAAATTAAAATAAAATGCAAACTCTGTTCTAGTGATCAACAAAGACGAGATTTAACGCAGGTATTTTTGCCTCCCAACCTACATAAAGTAGCATACTTTGAGCCTTTTCTCATTTGTCCAGGGAGTCCAATGACTGGTCCTTTCTAGTATTTTAGGTCTCTTAAATATTATTTTCATAGAAAGATAATCTCTGGTAACTGCGCATTTCTACCAGAATATTATCATCTGGAGTACCATGTTAATTTCCTTCACAGTATGAATGGGGAAATAAATTCATAAGTTTTAGCTTACAGGAGTTAGGGATAGGTCTACTGAAACTATAAATAAGTAAACAGACATTTATAATTTGGGTGATAAAAGTACTATGATGATATAAGGGCAGGCTATACAATCACTAATAAAAATGTTAAGCCTAACCCAGTCTCTAAGTTTCCACAAAATGTATAAATTAATGTGCACAAGATTAGTAGAGTTGGCTACCCAAAATCAGAAAGTTGGGGTTTGAAAAAAAAAAAGAAGAAGAAGAGTTATAAGTCATTTGGAGTATAAAAATATTAGGGATTTATGGGTGGGAATAAACAAGAATAAACTGAAGAGATAAGCAAGGACCAGATCATAAAGTACTTTATAAACCATTTGAAGGAACTTAGTCTTCATCCTGGGTACCGAAGATGGCCATCGAATGTACTTAAGTTACCGATAACTTTGGTGTAGAGGTCCTGTATTACTTTTCTACTGCTGCCCTAGCAAATTATACAAATTTAGCAACATAAAACAACACTACTGCATTTTCTCACAGTTTATGGGGTCAGAAGTCTGTGTAAAGTGTGGCTCCATTGACTTTATCCTTTGAGTTCACAAAGCTGAAATCAAAGTGTTGGCAGGGCTTTCTTGGGGTTCTGGGGGATCATCTATTTGCAGGCTCAGTAAAGTTTTTGGCAAAATTCAGTTCCATGTGATAAGACTGAGGTTCCTGTTTCCATTCTAACTGTCCTCTAGGGATTATTCTCAGCTTCTAGAGCACTGCTCATATCCCCTGGCTTACGGCCCCCTTCAAAGCCAGCAACAGCTGGTCACTTACCCCTCATGCTTAGATTTCTGCCACATCTGTCTTACACATCTCTGCTACCATTCTCTTCTGCTTTTAAGGGCTCGTGTGACTACATTGGCTCATGTGTATAATCCAGTTTACTCTCCTTGTCTTAAGATCACGTGATTAGTAAACTAATTTAATCGATCTGCAATGTCCCTTAGTTTAGTATTTAATTAAGTAACCAAGGTACAGATATCTTTTGAATTCTGCCTACCAAAATGAAGCAAGGAGAGCAGCTGAAATTGCTAAATTGATATAAAGGAAATATCATGATACCTGAAATAGAGTAGTTGGACATGAGATATCAAAAATAAAGCCATGTTCTGGTTTGGAATCTGTGTGGATGGTGGTTGCACTCTTTGAGAAAACAAACATATCAGAAAAAATTTGAAGAAAGATCTGCACTTCACATGGAATTTAATGAGTTTGTAAAGTCCATGAGACATCAAGTGAATGCAAATATTTAAGTGGAGAGAGCATATTTGGCTTTGCTGGTCAAGACAAATGACACATTCTGGGAACATAATTTAAAATTCATTAATATATAAACATAACTTGAAACTTTGGAGTGAATAAAATTGCCTAAGGAAAGAAATATATATATATATACACACACACACACATACACACACACACACTTGACAGCTTAAGAATTGTGAAGAGCTGTGCAGAGTTTGGGTGGAAGAGTTGTTAACCTGAACATCAGGAGGAAGACTTCTCTAACTCTAATGGTGGTAGGTCAGAAAAAAAAAATGCAGGTGAATGCAGGTAACTTATTAGCTCTTGGATAGGTTAGGAAATGTTTTCATGGTAGGTTTTAATTTTCTTTGAAAATTGGGAGTTAGAAGCCAAAATCTGAATTGATGCCATCAAGTTGAACTCAATTCAGAACAAGACAGAGCAAGGAAAAGACAGTAAAATGCTGCTTGATGAATAATGTGGATTTGGTGGCACTGCGGCCTGAGATTAGGGAAATGGCCCCAGATTAGGGAAACAGAGACTCTCACTGAAATACTTGGTAGGTGCTCATGAAATAGTTAGACATTTCTTGATGGAAGTTACCATTTCGTTTGTTTGCTTAGGAAACCAAAATTGTATCTTAAGTAAAGTGTTCAATGATCGTTATTTTACAGTACCAAGTCTTATATCTCAATGTTTAAAATATCCACACACAAAACACAACAACAACAAAAGCAAAAAATAAAAATAAAAACAGAGGGTCCACAGGTAGTACTTGTTCCAGAGATAAGTTTGTTCTGGCTACACAATATTTTTTTCTAATATTGCATTCTTAATAACAGACACCACCACAACAACTTGAATTTACTTACTTTTTACTGTGTATCAGACACTGTACTAAGATTTTTATGTGCTTTTTCATTTAACTCTTAAGACTACTGTATCAGTTGTAGGTTGGTATCTATTAGAGAGACAATATCTTAAAAAAATAAAATTTCTTATACAAAGTTCACTTCTCTGTTGTCCATCCCTAGACTAGTGTTTACAATATGGTAGGTGTTCAATAAATATTTGTTTGATGAGCAAAACTTTACTAAAATTAGTTTGGTTCTAATTTTAAATAGACATGCCTTAAAACTTAAAGTTAGAGGGGAGCCTGGGTGGCTCAGGTGGTTAAGTGGCCGACTCTTGATTTCCACTCAGGTCATGATCTCGGTCCTGGGATAGTGCCCCATGTTGGGCTCTGTGCTCAATGAGGACTCTGCTTGAGGAATATCTTAAATCTCTTTTAAAAAGTTTGAAATTTGCCATTTATTTTTCTGATTTATAGTTACTTGATGTTTTCACTGAATTTTAATTTCACTGGATTTTATTTTGTTGCAGAACAGAAATTATACCTGGCTTTCCTCCCAACTGATCACCAATAACCAATACTAATGATTATTACCCCTCATTTTCTTAAAATATCTTATGATTTTTATAGAAATATAGTTTTCCTTAACCTCTGTCCTTATTAAAACATTATAAACTATTTTTCTGCTTTTTTAAAAAACAAATTCATATGTGTATATTTGTAAGAATTTTATGGACGTGGTATTATATTACTGATCCCATCATGAAAGTGAATATACTTTATGTATAAAGGTATCTCCACTGATATGTTTAATTCACTTCAGAAGAAACGTGAGTATTAGAAGAAATTAAAAGAAAATAGAGAAGAGAGAAAAGACTCAAAGTGGGCAAACACGTATATTCCCTTGGCTTTGATTGAAAGGTGTCAGGTATCAAGGAAAGATAGGGAATGGAGGATAAAATAAGACCAAGCAGGACTAAGCCTAAGGCTTTGGTACAAGATAAACAGGTAATTCAAATCATTCCCTTTGAAGTATATCATATGCTTTCCTTTGTCCTCTTTATCATATACCAAACTACGAAATGTTGTTGTTTTGTTGGTGCTGTTTTTAAACTCTCATCTATCGCACCTATGCTTAGGAGTCATAACTGATTATATAGAAGTTGCAATAGCAACAGAGGAGAGAAAAACTCCTGAAGATGACAATCGAGAAGAATCAATATGGGATCCGGTTCATTTTATGCACCTGGAAGGTAGGTTGTTAAGATTTAAATTTTGGTGTGTGATTGTAAATAAAGGAGTTAATTCCCTTAAGCAATAATTCTCAACTTTAGTGGAATATTATAATTAGTTCGAGAGCTTTTCAAAATCCCAGCACCCAGGCCACACCCAAGAGCAATTAAATTTGAATCTCTGGGGTTGACATCCATCAAGACATTAGCACTTTGGAAAGCTCCCCAAGTGATTGTGATGTGCAGCCCAGGCTGATCACCACAGCCTTTATTACATCATATATGTGAGTATGCAGGTATTTGGGTCTGTATTGTGTGTTTATTTCTTGAATTCTGCTCCACTGATTTGTTTTCTGATATTACAACATTTGAATTATTGCTAATTTATTCATCTGCTAATGCAGTTTAGAACTAGACATTTTAATTTTTCTTAAGTATCTTTATATTCTTGTATTTATTTGCCTTTTTAAACCACCAAAGTTATTTTAATGTAAATTACATAGATATACCTAATTATATATTTATAGTAATATGTATACATGTAATATTTAAATATACATACTTATACATTATACATTCATACATTAAATATACATATTTATTTTATTATACATATATAATTATATATAATGTCTCATACACTTGTGAATGTTTTATACTTCCTTTATCATTAAAATATGCTATATATTCCCTAGATTTTTCTCATTTGTTATTTCTAGCACACTGAAATATATTGATCTTGAATCAGGCAGTTTTATTAAATGATACTAATTTTTGTAGGTTTCTACTTGATTTATTTTAATTCATATCAGATATGGAAATAATGACATGCAGATCGATTTTACTCTCTAAATACTTTGATGATATGGCACTTAAAGTTTCTAGCCCTGGGGAAGAAATATTACATTTTAAACATTTTCAAATTAAAGGAATTTTAGAAGTCATCTAGTGAAGTATTTTTCAAATTTTTGGCCACAATTCATTGTAAAAAACCAATATTTTACATTACCTCCCAGTATATTTATATACACACAACCAAAATAAAACTTTGTAATGTAGCATTTACCTTTTACGTGTGTGATGCCCTATGATATTTTCTCTTCTATTCTATTCTACCTCATTTTTAAACAGTTTTGTCACAAAATTGTTCTCAAACCCACCTAAGTGTTGAGAGATGTTTGAAGATCATTTTTAATCCAACACCCTCATCTTATAGATAAATTAACTGAGAACCGTGGCCCGTAAGGACCTTCTCCCAGGTTATTCAAATAGATGTTGAGAGTTCATCTACCCCAAAAAGAAATTTTAAAAAGGTGAGATGAAAAATGAATAAAAACAGATTTTTTTTTGTTACTCTCCAATGAATGCTTTCATCTACCCTACTTTGGAGCTCACGGACTAGAATATTTCTCAAGTGTTTCTGGTTATATTTGTTAAAAATACATATTTCAGGGCCTCATCTCAGATTTATTCAGCCAGAATTGCTATAGTGATTGCTAGAATTCTAACCTTTAATAAATGGTCTAATTTGGTAGGTTTCTACCAAATCTCTGACCTATTTCAGTAAATAATATCAACATGGACACTGCCAATCTCTACCTACTCAGGCTGGCTTGGTCCATGGGAGACTAGAAATCAGCATTTTTACAAAGTTGTGATTGATTAAGACAATTTCTAGCCTCTACTCTGGCAAACGCTGACAGAATATATATCAAATATGCAATTGATTGGGTGGGTAATTGACTACATGTGTGCCACCTCCCCTCCTTTTTATGAAATGTAACCACCTCTAAGTTAGACTTTAAAAATATTTTTTCCCTTGAATTTCTACAATTTCCTTGGTTTCAAGATTAAGTTATGCAATACATTTGTTTTCTGATTATTGTCCACTCAATTTATCAAAATTTAACTTGGAAAATACTGAATATTAACCACAGAAAATTGGTATTTGGTCTATGTTTTAAAGACTTTCTCTTTCATTTGGAAAATCATATTTTAGTGAAGTAAATACATTTTAACATTAAAAGGTTTGTTAGGTGGAAAACATAGTGCTTAGAAGAGTTAATTACAAGCTTTACATTATATCTATCAAACATCAAGAAAGGCAAAAGAATTCGTATATATTATCTGACTTACTTTCATATTTTCTTCAAATAATCATGGACTCACAGATTACATAAAAACTGGAAACATTTTGCATTGCAAAAGAATGAAACTGGATCACTTTCTTACATCATATACAAAAATAAACTTAAAATTGATTAAAGACCTGAATCCATAAAACTCCTAAAAGAAAACAGGCATTAAACTCTTAGACATTGGTCTTAGCAATATTTTTGGATCTGTCTCCTCAGGGAAGGCAACAAAAGCGATAATAAACCATTAGAACTGCATCAAACTAGAAAGCTTTTGCATAGTAAAAGAAACCATCAACAAAATGAAAAGGCAACCTACTGAATGGAAGAAGACATTTGCAAATGATATATTTCATAGGGGTTATTATCCAAAATACATAAAGAACTCCAAGTCAACATCAAATTTGCTTGTTGAGATGGATTGTAATCCTGAAGCCGGTGTCCAGAAAGGCAGAGTATGATAAATACCTGGAAGGTGAACATGTTTTCCAATGTGCAGTGGGAGCCAGAGTGGAATTATTAATTATCAAACTATTTCCATATGCATGAGTGGCCTTAGTAATTTGCTTAGAATTCTTGGCAAAACACCCCACAAAAAATATGCTACAAATGGTGTTAATGTCAAGTTTTATAAATCAGTAATTCAGAGTAGCAAAAGGAATTCTAAGGAATCTTTTCTTTCAGGACAGTTGTCCTGCCTTTGGGCAACACTGCCTAAACAGAAATCATTTCCCAACTCTATTTAGGTTGTTTGTTTTTAGAATATCCTCTACAACATTCCTTTATGTATCTTGAGCATCCATTCCCAGCATATCATATATTTTCTTTTTTGTTTGATTTTGCCAAAAACAAAAGTAAGGATTCCTCATCAGAATTTAGTCATGGAGGTAACACTAGCAGGCAGGTAGCTATTATTATTCATCATTTCACAGAAGAGTCAAGTTAGGGAGATGACTGCATTAATTAGTTAGTTGGATGGAAGACCTTGTCACCATTAGCTATCAGTAAGAACAGCTAGCAAAAGTTCTGGGACTTACTTAGCATTTAATTAGCGGAATGCATAACTGATCAAATAAGTAATTGCCTGAATGGAGGAATGAAAAAAACAAACAGAACTTGCCCTTACGAATCCATTTCAGTTACTAGGTTTTATTTCCTTTACCAGAGGTCCTTAATACTTTCTATATTTCTTAGTCTAAATTTTATATTTGAGCTCTCATGTGGTCAGTGAATCTAACACTACAGGTTCTCTTATGCTTTCCTCTAGAGTAGCTTGTTAATAAATGATATGGATTTTTAAAAGGAAGATGGTACCTATTGATGGGCACAGATTTCATCCAGACCTTGCCTATTGTAAATAATGCAGCAATAAACACAAGGGTGCATGTACCTTTTCAAATTAGAATGGGTAAAGAAGATATGGTATATTTATAAAATAGAATATTACTCAGCCATAAAAGAGAATGAACTCTCATCATTTGTGCAGCGTGGATGGATCTGAAGGGTATTATGCTAAGTGAAATAAGTCAGACAGAGAAAGGCAAATAACATATGATTTCGCTTATATGTAGAATCTAAGAAAACAGACCGCGCCATCCAACCAACCCCCACTATCACTTACCAAATAGTAACAAATCCATAATGCAGAGACTGAATTTGTTTTTGCCAGAGGGGAGGGGAACGGGAGCACGTGTTAAGTGGGTGAAGGGGATTGGGAGGTACAGGTTTCCAGTCGTGGAATGAATAAGTCACAGGAACAAGAGGTTCATTGTTGGGAATATATTCCATGGTATCATAATAACAGTATATGGTGACAGAGGGTAGCTGTGCTTGTGGTGGGCGCGTATAGAGTTGTCTAATCTCTATGTTGTACACCTGAAACTAGTGTAACTTTTTGTATCAACTCTACTTCAATTAAAAAAAAAGGTTGGGGGGAGGAAGGAACGTAGTTTAATCAAGCAGCTTTTACCCATTTCATTAACAGTTAAAACGTGTCCTAGGCCCACTGTGATTCTGGGATATTCTTAAAGAATATTGAAGCTACATTTGTTTTATGGGATCCCTTCAATTCCTAGGGAGTAGAGTGAAACTTTTGTTACTCTTCTGAGACACCTACTTCACAAGTTTGTAGATGCCATTGAATATACTTCTTGCATAAATATAATTCAACAGTATTCTCTAAAAGGATAAAATATTTTTAAAAAAATGACTAGTTTTTACTCAGCACTTCCCAGTATAAAGCAGAGAGTTTCATTTTAAGCATTTGGTTATTTGACACATTTCTTACCTCTGATGAAGAACAAAGAAAAGAGAAAACATGGTGAAATAATGAACTGAGGATTTATAGGAAAAAGTGTTGAAAATATGTCTCTCACTGAGACTCCCTGAAAGGGATTTGCCCTCTGGCTTACTAAGTACGCAGTGGTCACTGGTTTTTGACGGCTGCCTTAAATATTCAAATTTACTTGTGGTTTAAGATCTACTTGGCATACAAACTGGAATATTATAATAATTATTAACATTTATTGAACACACACTACATGCTAGGCACTACGCTGTTTTAAATAATAAGTGATCATTACTTTAAAATGTCAGCAACCCTGTGAGGTAGAGCTATTGTTCTTTTCATTTTGCATGTGAAGACACCGAACCTCAGAAAGTAAAGCAGCTTTCTCAACCAGTACGCGGCAGGTCTGGGATTTAAAACATTTCTCTGATTCCAAATCCCATGTGATTAATAATCGGCCTATTCATTAATTTCTTCAGCCGTCAAAAGGTTTATTGAAGTCCTGAGCTGCAGGAAACAGGCAAACAAGAGAATGTGCCTACCCTCATGGAGTGATTAATTATGCAACATGTGACTAATAGATATTTATTAAATCATATAATTGAACTTCTTAATGATGTTCTTGTCTTAAATAAGTACAACACTTAATATGCATTTTTTTTCCAATTAATTTCCTTAGGTCTTTGGTACCATGAAAAATGGGCTAAATTGGCATATTCTTTTCTTATCATTCTTGCAATTTTTAAAATATTACTGATTTGTCTTAGAATAAATTAATAAGTAACCATGAAAAACAAAAATGAATAATTGCTGGTGTTTGAAGTGACACTTCTTTTTCACTCCTTCCCAATGCCTGGCTTTGGTAGTATCAGTTCACTTTCAATGGCTGGGAACACTAGAAACATTCCAAACTGGAATTTCTTTGTCTCATGTCCTCCTGATGCTTTTGCTCTGATCACTGAATTGCATTTATCCCTTTGACTGTCTTGGAACAGTATGATGTAATGGTCACCACATTGATGAGTAGATTTGGTTTGCTTATTTTTAAATCCATGCCTTAATTACAAGCAAATCTCTCATGCTTGATCATTCACCCTGTTTCTCTGATTTTATCTCCTAAGTACTTCAGAAATCCATCCCTGCCATCCTGTTATTATGACCACTGCTCTCAGTCACACACACACGCATGTTGTTTTATCTGAAGAACCAGAGCCTCCTAACTGGTGTCCCTGTCTCTACTGTAGCCCTTCCCACAGCACCCCCCTCCCAGGCACTGTATTACCTAGGAGCAATTAGGATGAGGTAAGGTGCAAATCTGCCATAGCTCTTTCATTAAACAGTATTCCAACATCTACAATACTTCACTACATCAGAAAGAGATGGCTGTATTCCCAAATTATTGCAGTCTCCTTTAACAAAGGGTGAATATCTTTATCTATGTATTGTAACACTGAGTAATACCTATAGTATAGTGTTACTTAGAAAACATTGGTTGAACTGACCTGAAATAAATATGCATTAATTTCGCAGAGAGATTAATTATTTGGCTTATGATTGCTCTTCCTTCATTCCTTGCTTCCATCTTTCTCTTCCTTCATTCCTTCCTCTTTCTTTCCTTCCTTCCTTCCTTCCTTCCTTCCTTCCTTCCTTCCTTCCTTCCTTTTCTTTTCATTCTTAGAGTATTTTTTATATGCTTATTATGGACAGGATCTCGGTGTTTGGGATCTGGCAAAACAAAAGTCTCTGCCCTGCTGATGCTAGGTTGTGTAATTAAGAATTAAAAATAAAAGTAGAAATGTAGTAGATAGATTTTGTAATATATTATCAGATTTAAGTCCTACGGGGAAAGTAAGTAAAAGTTGAGTAAAGTAGAGATGATCCAGAATGCCAGAGGGGACAGTTGGAACAGGTTGAAGGATGAAACAGGGCTGTCAGAATAGACCTCATTGAGAAGGCTAGATCTGAGCAAACATATGAGGGAGATGAAGCGATGAGCCAAATAGATAATCTCAGGAAAACTCATCCCAGGCAGAGAAAAGAGCTGTAGCAAAGCCGGCTCATATGTGATATCTCCCTTGATCTGATTTTCCCCAGCTAAAGAGACAAGTCTAACTGACACTGAAGACCTTTAAAAAACAGAATACTATTGCATATGAATATTGATGTGTCCTATAGCTCATGGCTCTAGAATTTGCACTGTAGTTTTCTTTCACTTGCATTCGTTCCTGTTTCTAAGCAGCAGCTCTGGGTACTGGAAGGAAGATTGTGCCAGAAGGTAACTGTGTGTGGGAGTAGGGAGAAAAGCTGTGAGCAATTCGACTGAAGCTGTTGTAGAGGCAAGCTAACGCCACAGACGGGCCAGGGAGCAGAGCACCAGATGAATGCAGAGTGGCCGGAAGTGAGGCACCAGATACCGATGTGGGAAAAGGCAGCTCTAGGAGAAGAGGAAGCTTTTAGCCATATTGACTGTGTTACACGAAGACAGAAGCTCAGGTATGAAGAAAAGTAGGAGAAAGAAAACAGAGGCAACGTTTTTCTTAAGTCATAGCAAGTCAATAAATAACTAGATTCACCAAAAGTTGCTTTTCTGTGAACAAAGGCTTCATTAAGGATTCATAAAACAAGTAAAACAGATGCAAAGCATGGGAACTATGAACGAGACCTCTACAAAGTCAGGGGTATGAATTTATGTGCTTGTGACATCTTAGAGAATTTTTTTCAGGACAGTCAAATCAAGAACTTTTTTCCCCTTTATACTTATTTTGCTCTTATAGTGGATGGTGGAGTCTTATTTTAACACTTTAAGAACTCACAGAGGCCTTCCAGGAGAATTTGCAAAGATACAATGTCTAAGATATCATGAACACCATGAAGAGTACTACTTCTTTCTCCTGCAATTTTACAAAACAAACAAACATACACACACAGCAATTCAGAACATTGAGAGGACAGACTAAGTTTAAGCTTGTTGTCTGCTTTACTTTTTTTTCTTTTTTCTCCCTTTTATATTTCTTTATTCTATTGAGTTCTACAGGAAATCCTTTGATGAAAGAGTTTTACTTCTTAGGTTATACATATGATTTTGGGTTGCCTAGTTAAGGGTTGAGAATGATGGTGATGCCAGCGGCTTACCAGATGGGCAAAACAAGCAAATATGAGAAGTATGTGAGAAGACGTTTTCAAGTCAGAGAAAGGGAAGCCTTGTCCTTAGCGATTGGCTTACAGAGACTACAGCAAGGGAAAACCAGGAAGATGATGCTTCCAGGGGACATGCACATACAAGGCAAGTATCCAACAAAAAAAGAATGACAAGATTGCTCATAGAGGTAAATGAAGAATTAGAAAACACTCTCAGGAAACTTGGCAAAGGATGATTTTAAGACCCAATGCTTGCAGTTGTTGCAGGAGGGCCAAGTGGGATGTGATCTGGAACTCGGCCCTGTGAATTCAAGCTTTAGGAACCTGGGACTAAGCACAAAATTTTGGGAAAGTGAGGAGACAATTGGAGATGAGGCCATGAGCGCCGTGAGGGCAGTGAGCAAATAAATACTAGGTTTCAGGGGTTTAGCAATGCAAGAAAAGACAGAAAGGAAGGAATTGCATAATTGGAGAGTAGTGTGGGTCAGAGAATTATCTATTAAGAATAGAAGACTTTCTTTTTTTGCTGAGATTAAGGCAGGTAAAGGGCATATACTTAAAGTACCAAAGCAAAAGATGGAATAATTATGAAATAGTCACACAATAACAGTAATAACCACAATTTGAGTACTAGGTACTAAGTTAAGTGGTTTACATTTTCTACTTCCTAATCTTCCTCCGGAGGAGTTATTAATACCTTCAGTTTTCCAAAGAGGAAACTGAAACAGTTATTACATGGCCCAGTTCACATAACTTACACTTTGTGGAAAGGATATTTAAATCCAATTTTGTTAAAGCAAAAAAACATGGACTTTATTGCAATTCTCATGGAGTAGGTGGATGCCGTGAGGAGCAAGGGGATGGGGAGGGCTTTGTGTTGAAGCTGAATAATGATGAAGGCATGAAGAAGAGTATTGATTTGTGTGTGTGTGTGTGTGTGTGTGTGTGTGTGTGTGTGTGTGTGTGATATAAACAGTAAGGGATTTAAGCCCGAAATGGTGCTGAAATTTAGAGAATTTTAAACTTGTGAGGAATCAGAAATGTAGCTGATAAAGCTGGACAAAATATTTGCTGAGCAATGTTGAGAGAGTAGCTGGTGAGAAATACCAGATATGTAGCATTAGGAAGCCCAGGAAAAAAGAAGGGTGTGCAAAATTGATTCTTCATAGTCACCACATAGAGGGCACCGGGCTCTGGACAACGTCCACTGTATCACCTGGAATGAGATAAGAAACACATTTTATCGGAGAATCTCAAAAGTTTAAGATGAACGAGAGAGGTTATGAATCAGCTTCTCTTTCATCATCCCTATGATGAAGGGAGTGGGACCAGGTGCGCTCAGGTCCTCAGAATGTACTTATGTTCCCAAACACCGTGGAATGCTAGAGGTCTTTTGAAAATGCTTTCTTGCATTTTTGGCTTCTTGAGCAAAGTGAGTTGACATGTTAGAGAATGTCTCCTTTACCTCAGACCTACTTGCTCTTCACTTTTCAAGCACGTTAGATCTAGAACCATCTACTCCAATCCAAGAGATAATAAAAGTAATCTCTCCCCAGGAACCATAGGGAAATTCTAAGAGTCATAAACCTGCAGACTTAGCATTATTTTCCTTCTGGAGACATTGGTTGGTATTCCAGAGGGCAAGAGCACAGCCTTTACCCTTCTCTTCCCCAGGAAAATGTGTTTACGTTAGAGAGATTAAATTTCTCTCCTCTCAAGAGGTGAAGGCAAGAAGGTGCGTAGGTACCAGATTCATATTTTCGGGGTTCCTGTCCTATAATGCAGACTCCAGGTACGTGTAGGATAACATCTGACTCTCATCACATTGCCCCGAAAGAGAGGAGAATTGAGCCGAAGAAGAATCAATGTGGTTATTGCTATAACAATAATAATCTCTGCCTGTCCCAGAAATCTTGGGTCTACTTTTAAAATAATAGGAATAAATACAGATATGAGAAACTCATCACATTGTACCCATATGCTATTGCCTTTTCTATTTGCAGTTCAAGCTTGAAAATAAAATTATCATTGTGAGGACAAGCAATCTGCTTTTGAATGCAGCTATTTCCAGGAGTTGTCTGAGAGCCAAGCATCCAGCATGTAGGGTCAGGGGTCCGTGAGAAGTTGTGATCCTTTCACCCGTGGCGGGGAGAAAGACACTGACCCCATGGAAATTCTAGCCTGGTGCAGCTCTTTTGCCTGCAGAAGGAGTCCTGATAGCTCACTGTTCCTGTAAACCTCCAGGGAGCAACAAAGTTTCAAAGAGGCCTGCTCTTTGCATAACAGAAAACAAAAATGTGGTGGTCAATATAGTATATGGCACAATCCGAAGAAGATGAGAATGGAAGATGTTAGTGAGAATATCGTTGAAATGACTCAGCAAATTTTCGAGGTTAAATTGGAAGGAAAACGAGTCAGGTGAAATTCTAGGATGTTGGAAAACTGGACAGTAAAGAGTCATTTTGGTAATGTTAAGCTGAACACCAACTTCAGTGGGAGAAGCTTGGAGAATTTGGAGGAGTAGTTACTAAGAATTGGCCAAAGGAATATCAGATTTTAACACATGAAAGATGTTACATCTCTGACAGTGAGATAGTTTAGGATGTTATGCTAAGAATAGATTGTTTAAGTAGAAAAGAACAGTAGGTGGTTGAAGCAAGAAGGCTAAGGAAAACCACGCCTTCAAATGGTCTCTTTTTGAAGATCTTAATGTTGCCAAGCATTAAAGCAAAAGGTTGGAACTTGTCTATGATCTAGGTGTGGAAGGTATGAGCACAATGTGGCAAGGAGGGGATGGAATCAATGTAACTAGGAGATGTTATTTTCAAGAAGTTTTTGCAGGATGCAATCTAGAAGCAGAAATAAAGTATTAAGAAAAATACTAACCCATGACCCTATACTATAAGGAGATGAGAGATGAGGATACGAAAAATGAGAAGCCCATATCTGAGACTGTTTCATTAAATCTCTTTTCTATACATCCTACAAATAATTGTTACCCAGTAAATTATCTGGTCCAACTTGAAGCTAACACTAGTTACAAGAATTGAGTCTGATTCATCAAACTAGGTTTACAAACTCTGCCACTCAACAAGCAGAGGAAAACCATCTGTCTTCTCTACCCATAACTTTCCTAATCCATAAAACATGGATGTTAATGCCTAACTTATTAAGTTGGATATCTGCTTGGATATTAAATGAAGTGATATGTATAAACTGTATAGATCTTTTAGCATAGGACAAGGTACAGGGTCGGTGTTCAAAGTATGGCTTTTATCATTATTTTATTAACAATCTCCTCTTCAGCAATGCCCTCATTGCCAAATCCATTGGCTTTTTATTGTTATCCTCTAGCTATTCTAAAGGTTATGGTTTATATTTCCCAATATGAGACACTGAAATGGAGATGCATATTCATTTGGGATCAATACTTGTGGAAGGGAGGGGAGAGAAGAAGAAATTGAATTGTAATACAGGCCCAATAAAGTTTTGGTCAATGGCCTGGGGGAATCTGGAGTGAATCTTGCCTATCAGTGTTGGCCCATGTTGGGCCAAAATGCAGGATATTTATATGGCTGACTCACCCAGGCACCAGATATGGGCTGCCAAAGCAATGGAGTAACTCCCTATGAGGTGTCTCCTCTGTAGTTCGGCAAACCTGTGGTCACACTGATGAGGCCAGTTGCTGGAAGCTGTCTGCTGACCACATTCCTGGCAGTGGGGACAAGTCCTTCCTGGAGGGAAAATCTGGATGGCTCCTTCCTGAGTCTACTACACTGATTTCCACCTTATATTAGGCACTTATTTAAGAAATAGTCTTTAGGGGCACGTGGGTGGCTCAGTCCATTAAGTGTCTGCCTTCAGCCCAGGTCGTAATCCCAGGGTCCTGGGATCGAGCCCCACTTCAGACTCCCTGCTCAGGGGAGAGCCTGCTTCTCCCTCTCCCTCTGCTGCTCCCCCTGGCTTGTGCTTGCTGTCTCTCTCAAATAGACAAATAAAGTCTTTTTTAAAAAAGTCGTCTTTATTTATGCCATTACATTACAAATTTCATTCTTGTAATCCTAATTAGAATATAAACTACAGACTGTAGGAACCAAGTTTAAGGTTTCTTTTGTAGTCATCATAGCACCATACAGAGTATGCAGCAAATACAAAGTATGAAGAAAGTACCTATTTTTTGAATTATAGATAAAATAATTCAAATTGTAGCACCTCCTTTATCCAAATTGTATTGTGAGTGTTGTTAGAATCTTTTCTTTTTCTTTTTTTTTTCTTCTCTTCTTTTTTTTTTTTTTTTTTTTTTTTTTTTTTAGAGCAGGAGGTGGGGAGGGACAGAGGGGTAGGAAGAGAGAATCTTGTCTTAAGCAGGGTCAAAGCCAGTGCAGCACCCTACGTGCGGCTTGATCTCACAGCCCTGAGATCATGACCTGAGCCAAAATCAAAAGTCAGGTGCTTAATTAACTGAGCCACTCAGGCACCCCATGTTAGTATCTGTTCTGAAGGGCAAATCAAGTATATATTTTGGGATAAGTATCAATGATCCAAAATTTGTGGTGGACATTGTGTAAGTACACCCGGCCTGACAGAACTTATCCATTTAACATACATGTATTAACTTCCAATTTTATGGCAAGTGTTGTTCTCAGCTCTGGAAATGCAGCAGCAAACAAAATAGACCACTTATCTGTCCTCACGCAGATGATATCCTAGCAGTACTCCAGTGGCTTTCTGAAGAGGACCACCAGAGCTTCAACTGTAACACAAGGAAACGTATTACCACAGTTGATCTGACGAAATGGCGGCATAGACAGCCATGCAAGGTTCTTACTCTGCTTTGTGGAGCAAAGTGTCTTAGTCAACGGAGAAGATTCCTGGCCTTGGTGAAGTGATTTAGGAACAACTTCAGAGGAATGTTCCAAGTATCTGACCCACTTGGTAGGAGAAAGATGGCATGTCTTTTAGTCCCACTGGCGATCGCAGTGCTGGATTTTTCGTATTCCAATCATAGTTATGGTTTAACACACAAAGCCCAACCACCTTTCTCCAGTTTCTGACAGGCATTTGGTGGTTTCTGCATCCTCTTTCTCTGTGCAAAAACACAGAGCATCCATATCCTGCATGTGATTGTCCCTCATGTAGGCACCTGTATCAAACACTCTTTATCGACGTCAGCGCACGGCTAAAGCAAGGAGTTGACGTAGCGGTCCCGACTCAGGAAAAAAGGATGACATAATATAGTGGGTAGGGGTAGGGCTACCGGGTAATACTGGTTTTCTAGTTGCCCACCACAAGACAAGAGTCTATTTACACAATTACAACAATAGTTTGATCTATTCTATTACCTCTGTTTCTAAATAAGATTTACAATTACATGACCACCAATAGGAGTACTGCTTACCTGCCAGTGGTCAGTTCAGTAGCCTCTACAGTTGGCAGAAAAAAGTTGGAGCTTAAAGCAGCACTGTGAACAAAAGCAAAGATTAAAAGCATTATTTTAAAAAGTGCTTCAACTCCGGGGATGTCTTCTGGAAATGTAAGCCAGCCCTCCTGGGAGAAGGTGGTGCACTTTGAACATTTGTGCATCTGTGATTTCTTCCCAGAGGAGCAAATTTCTTGCATGCAAACACAGATCTGTGTTAGCAACAGAGCTCTTCTTGCTGGGACTTCTGTCATGTGGAAGGCATGTCAGTTAGTGCAGTGCAGTCCAGTGCAAAGGTGGAAAAGCACACCGAAGCATCTTCCAAAAGGAGGAAATGAATTGACATGAAGGAGACAATGAAGGGGACTGAGTAGGGGCCACCTGAGCACACAGATTTCGCTAACTCTTTATATAGGTTATTACATGTGCATGTGCCTAGGAAGGCATTAAGGATATTGTAAACCACTGTATAAAGGTATCATCATCATCATCATCATTATATGTCATATGTCAACTTCCATCTGAAATATATGTTCTTTCTCTTTCAGAATTCCTCCTCTACCATGGTCATTGGGGCTCCAGAAACAGCAACAACAAAAAGATTGATTACCTTCCCTGAAATCTTCTTGTGGCCCACTAGGAAAATACAAAGAATTAAAAAGGTAAAGCATCAGTAAAAGGGCTATGTTGATCTGCAGAATCTTTCCATAACTTTTCTTTTATATCTTTTCTACACCCAGCTCTCAGCAAGGTTTTCCTACAGTGGGGGGATGTACTGGTATTTTTATAGATTATAAAACATCTCTTTCCTTCCTTTTTCCCTTTTATTCTTCTTTCCTTCTTTTCTTAATTTCTTTTCTTCCTCCCTCTCTTGCTTCTTTCCTTCAAACACTTATGTAGCAACTTATGCAAAAGAATCTAGAAGTTATTTATTATGCCTTTGTTCTTGTTTTTGATGACTTACGGTATGAGCAATGAAGTTTTATCTATACCAAGGATTTGTACTCAATAGTTTTCTTCTTTGTGCAAAATTTAATTCATTTGCCTCAAGGTCAAGAACCAACATATTGATTTATAGCTGCCAGCTTGATTGTATTTTCTTGCTAAAATATACTTTTAAAATATTAAAATATGTTAATTAATAATAATTACTTATGTAACCCAATTCGTTTAAATGAAAAACAAACTCATTTCACTTTTTATGATCTGATTCAACATTTTACGCAAATGTTTTTGTCCTTGGGGTTAGGGCTAATTGGTGCCCTTTGTATAGGACAGGGAAATCTAAAAAATAATATAAATGTGTTATATTCATTTCCTAGGGCTTCAGTAACAAATTATCAAAAACTTGGTGGTTTAAAATGATGAATATTTGTTTAGCTTGCAAAAGTCAGGAAGCCAGAGGACTGAGATTCAGTTTTCAACAGAGCCACGCTCCTTCCAAAGGCTGTAGATTAGAAAACTCCGTTACCTTTTTCAGTTTCTCTGGCACTCCTCGGTTTGCGGCAGCATAATACCAATCTTTGGCTCCATCTTCACATGACCTTCTTCCTGGTGTCTCTTGTGCGTCCTTTTCTCTTAGAAGCTCATTCACGTTGGATTTAGGGCCCACTCCAGGCCAGTATGATTTTGTCTTGATCCTTACCTTTTTTATATCTGCAAGGACCCTATCTCTAAATAAGAGTATATTCTATGGTTGCAGTTAGACATGAATTCTGGAGGGACACTACTAAACTCATTACATGCATTATTGCAAAAGGTGAGCATTTTAGGGTTGTGACAAGATTGGATGGATGCTGGGATAGCCCACTAAGATCTTTCTTGAGTGAAGAACCCACTGGGGGTGCTGCTTGGCAGGATACCCTCACACATCCGTAATCCTTTTTGGGAATTAGCTCAGCCAAAAAGGGCTACCTCGCCCAAGATTCTCTGAGCACCTTGCATCCAATGACTGATTGATGGGGGAAGGGGATAAAGACACAACCTTCTCTCCCCCCATTCATTATAGTTCTCAGGGGACATCATGCCTCCTTGCTCCATGCAGTTCAGCTCACATTTCCACCGAGATTGCACTGCATGTGGACATCTCCCTCTGCCTAATGCAGTTCTTCTCTCTCCTGCCCTTCTCTTCTCCTCTCTTACCACGTGTCTCCTCCATGCCCTGCAAGGGCATTCACTTACAAACCTCCCTTATACTAAACTCATTCCAGATTCTGCTATCAGGGGATTTCCTCCTGCTATGTAAAATATAGATACACAACTTATATGAATGTTTCAAAAAATAATACTAATCTCCATTATCTCTGATACCTTTTACTATATCATTATTCTGTTTTATTCCTTCCTATCCTGTTCTAGTCTACCTGTCCTATATATTCTATCCTATCCTACTCTATCTTATCATCTTATCCTATCCTATCATTTTAATCCATCCTATCTTAAACTATTCCATTCTATCCCATCGCCTATTATGGGCAGAGATTAGAGAATCTTTGCCAAGATTGACTCAGTGGGTACCACAAACAACAGTTGAAGAAACATTGCAGTCACATGCTCTCTGTGAAAATAAAGCACATCTTTCTAACTTCAGTCATATTGACACCTAAAAGAAATTTTTAATTGGTAAATATATTAATAAATAGCCCTCCAGACTGTGCAAGTGGTAACTTGGGTTATTAAGTTTTGCCAAAATATTATTATAATTTCTAGAAATGCCTATAAAAATGCATGTTAAAAATGTAACCAATTACTCACCAGATTCAAATTAACAAAAATTCATAAAATATGAAATTTAAACTTGAGACATTCTTATTTAAAATATTTGAAACGTGTCGTCCTAAGTTAAGGTGGTCAAGAAAGTTTGATTCAACTGATGAAATAAACATCACCTATTTCTTACTCTAAATCAGAATTTTCCCTGATATCTTTAAAGTTAGGTATCAGCACACGATAGCACACAAAAAATTTTTCTATGGTAGCAAATCTTTGAGACCATTTTGCACAACATTTTCTGCCATCTACCTGGTCCACTTTTAGAATGAGTCACACACTGCAAAATTCTGTAAAACTTGGTGTCAAACTATGTTAAGTCCCTTGTTTCTGCCATCTCTTATTTTATCCATACAAATCTTTTCTCTTACTTTAAATATATAGAATTTTACTGTTTTTATTTTCAAAGCAATGAAATTCTTGCTTTGGTATGGTTGTTTATTGGTCTTTAAGATTAAATAATTGAAAAAAATGAGGTAGATGCAGTACTTTGGGAAAAACTCTAATCTTAGTCTCCAGTTTGCCCAGTTTGAATTCTATTAGTCAATGTGAAAAAAAAAATTAAGTATTGCGTACTTCATGTCTGCACTTTAATAAAAAGAAGACCGGCAGGAGTGTTTTAAGATAGACTGAATGTTATAATGTTTCTTTAAGGAAAGCTTCTGAAAGGAATCTAGAGTTCTAGACACATCATATGGGCTTGACAGTAATTAAAAAAATGAAAAAATAAAGTTTCAAAAGTTGATTTTAAGTCAATTGTTAAGTTGGTATTTGGTGCTTCTTATTGCAATACTCCAGGAACTATGTGGATTTTGGAGAACTATTTTCTCTCCTTATTGAGAGCCTACTATATGCAGATTCTATTAGGACAGGGATATAAGTATGAATTAGAGATTTCAGGGGCTGTAAAAAATAGAGAAAAAATGGGATAAAAGAGATGATTACCAGCATGAATTTGTTACTATTAATAATGGGAACATTGACATAAGAGAGACATAATTGAGATTTCAAAAATAAAACAAGAAATCAGGTGCTAAAAGTTTTCTTAAAAGAAAATCAACCACTGCACATCTATCATAATGACAACTGCAAATGCTGGTGAGGATGTGGAGCAACAGGAACTCTCACTCGTTGCTGGTGGTAATACAACTTGGTACAGCCACTCTGAAGGACGATTTGGCACATTTTTATAAAACTCTATGGTCTTACAATATAATTTAGCAATTGTGTTCTTTGATATTTACTCAGATAAGCTGAAAATTTATGTCTACACAAAAATCTGCCAACAAATGTTTATACCAGCTTTATTCATAATTTCCAAACTTAGAATTACCAAGGTGTATTTCAGAAGGTGAATGGATAACGTGTGGTACGTCAAGATGATGGAATACTATTCATCATTTAAAAGAAATAAGCTAAGTCATGAAAAGACATGGAAGAAACTTGAAAGCATACTACTAAGTGATAGAAGCCAGTCTAGAAAGGCTATATACTGTATGACTCCAACTCTACGACTTTCCGGAAAAGACAAAGCTATTGAGAAAGTTAAAGGATCAGTGGTTGCCAGGGACTGGGGAGAGGGGTGATGAATAGCAGAAAACAGTATTTTTAGGACAGTGATTCTATTCTGTCTGATACTATGATACTGCATACATATCATTATACATTTATCAAAATATGCAGAATGTACAACACAAGCAATGAACCCAAATAGAAAATCTGAACTTTGAGTGATAATGATATGGGAATGTAGGTTCATCAATTGTAACAAATGTATCACTCTGTCACAAGATGCTGATAGTGAGAGAGACTATGCATGTGGAGGGCAAGGTACATACGGGAACCTTATTTTCTCCTCGGTTTTGCTGTGACTAAAACTAAAAGTCTATTAAAATAAAAAAAATTAAAAAACCCAAAATTTATATAACAAATCTAAGAAAGTTATAATAAAAAGTAAAAGTGTGCCTTTAAAAAAAAGAGGCATTATAGCCTCAAGTAACAAAGAATGATCTTAGAGAATATGTTCTTGTAAAGGTGAAATCAATTTTACGTATTATAAATTATCATAAAGAACTAGTGGATATCAGCAAAGATTATTGTATAAATTGACCTATTACTATGTTTATTTAAGGAAAACAATTTAAATTTTCCTCCATATCTAGAAGTAGAAGATTCCTTAAATAAAAGATGATTTGTACCACATAGTAGGATATTTTACAGTCATTAAAAATGAAGACGTAAAACAGAATAAATGAAGGAACAAGTAAAAAGCCAAAAGGATGAATTAATTTTTGATTAGCTCAAATGACATTTATATGTTTGTTCATTGGGTTTTAGAAAAACAATTCACTCTCCAGCTCCCAGAAGACTAAGAGAAAGCTATGCCTTGCAACTGCTGAAAACTTAGTTGAGTTGCCAAGAAAGCAGCATGGAAATAGACATACTTCTGATAGAGCCATTTTTTTTTTCTCAAAAGATGAAGCAATATTCAAGATAAATCAGTAGAAAGCTATCTTCCTGTCATCAACAATCCATAAGTAGCAAAGAGAAAGAAGTTATTGAAAGAGTTGAACAGCTGAATAATGGATGTATGTGTGTGCATTTTGTTAGATACAATATAGAGAGATAGATAATAAATATATAATATATATTGTATATTCAATCTTTAAGTCCCATTTTGGTATTATTTATAACCAAATTATATACATGTAGTATATATTTATATGTAATTATCACACACATAACACACACATATATATAATACAAAAATGGGGATCCAAAGATTCAAAATCCATTGTAAAAGAAAGCAAAGTGAGCAAATTAAAGTCACAGATTGATTCACTCGAACATTTAGAAAAGAAATCTTAGAAATGTTCTTCAAGCTAATAGCTGAATGACTTGAAGCTCTAAATTAGATTGGATAAAAAATAACAAAATCTACACAATGTATTTCCTTTTTCATTAGGAAGTATCTTTAAAAAAAATCTACATTTTCATAATTGAAATATTGTCTAAAAAGGTTCTATTTCAAATCATAGGTTTTAATGAATGACTGGAAGTGCGAAGGTGTGAGAGCGCCAGTCAGATGGCATGTATTACAAATCAGTGGCAAAACAAATGAGATCGAAACGAACTCCAGCTCTTATTTTATGTTCTGGCTTCTTTATATGACGCATAACATTAGCTTTGTGGTGTGCTGCGGGAATTTAATATTTGACATATTTCTGCCTAGCTAGATCACTCTATATGTTCCTGAGTCTCCCCCTCCTTCCTATAGATAGGGGGGATATGATATTAAATAGTGCTTTCCAGGGGCACTTGGATGGCTCAGCCTGTTAAGCGTCTGCCTTCGTGCTCAGGTCACGATCCGGCGTCCTGGGATCAAGCCGGGCATTGGACTTCGCTCCTTGCTCAGCAGGGAGTCTGCTTCTCCCTTTGCCCCTCAACCTGCTGTCACTCTTTCTCTCTCAAATAAATAAATAAAATCTTTAAAAAAACAAATAGTCTTTTCCAGTTGTGTGAGTTTATATACGTGTGTGAGTGTATGTATATTATATATATGTAGTAAAATCGTAATAACCTAAAGTGGAGGAAAAAAAGAAAAGAAAAATCTTAGAAACATTTAGACAACAAAAATGCAAAAAAAAAAAAAAAAAAAAGCAAAAAAAAATGCATCTATATTACTTTGTCTTAATATGCATCAAATTTTTTAGCTGCCCTCAAAATAGCAATCATGCCTCTCTACTTCTGGTAACATAATAATTTCAAAAACAACCTTTTGGAGTCTGGGAGTAAACTGGGTGTTTGTTTGTTTGAAATTTAAGGACAGAGTTGCCCCCACAGTCAGTAAACTAGCAACAGGCTCTAGCAATTTCAGCCCCGGGATCATTAAAATAAAACAAACCAGTGACTATCCACACAGACACATAGAAAACAGCAACAAAGTAAAGACATACTAAGTACCAAACAAATTTTATCCTGAGGCATACCCCAAGTCTAGGGCTCTGAATTCCAAGTATTGAGCCTTCAATCTTTTTAAAACTCCTCTGTGATATTTGTTGTCCTAGCACAATCTTTAAACTTTGACAATGACTCTCTCTTATTACCAAAAGCAGACACACGGAGCCCAGAAAGGTCATAGTGTTCTAATAAACCCCTCTGAGAAAACAGCACGCACGCTCAAGATTTCAATTCTATTGAAATCAATAAACTTCCAAATGTCTCTGGGAAGCCATGCTTCTTGTGAAGCAGGTTGTCCTTTCCAGATCTTACGTTGGGTGCTTCAGCACTTAGCAGGTCGATTAACTGTTACAAGAACTGATTTCCCTAAGGAAATGGGTCCTTATCTTTTCAGCCCAGCGACCTGAAGGCTGGTGAATAGAGAAGGGAGAAAAAGTCCTGAAGGAATTTGGTGGCACAGCACACGGGGAAGAACAGACAGTGTGTAGATGGGATTTGGTTGGCTGCCTGCCTCTTTTCCTTCCTATTCTGTGCTCATACCTCAATATTTTATAGTTCCATTTATTCATCTTTTTTTTTTCTCCCCCATAATGGAAAAATATAAGGCTGGCTAAAATCCTACATGATAGCAAACGTAGCAAGATCATCTGCAAAACAAAAGCTCCCCTCAGACACATTAAAAGCTAGGCAGAAATTGGTTAATATTTCTCCAGTAGCTGTTTTGCTCAATGCTGATTTGCTCAACCTTGTGGACTCTCCCCTGGGAGGTTATAACACTTACTGTAAGTACATTTGCACTCCATGAAATCACAGTCAACTGAGCGAGCTATAAATCAATTAATACTTTGCATGAGCTATGTCTTATTTCAAATGTAAAATCAGCAAAATCCACGTGTTTGAATAGTGCATTTAAAATACACTAATAATACCTATCTCCAGATCAAAATAATCCTGATTTATGAAAGAGCTTCATGGAAACTTTATAAGGAAAAAAATACTTCTTTTCTATATAATTGACTGTATCTAAACTTCCATAAGTAGAAAAGAATTTGTATAGGTTAAAAGTATCTTTTTTTCTTTTCTTTCTTTTTTGGTCTTGTCCAACAATTTTTACTTTACAATATTTAAATCCCATTTGTTTAAGTTTGACCCCTATGATTTTACATACTTTGTGGAAAAAAAAAAAACACTTACTATTTCTAATCTACAGTGTGTTCCATAAATACACATTCTTTTACCCGTGCATGCTTCTCCTGACCACCACCTCTGCTACCATCAGGAGGTATACTAAGGAGTAGATTCGGGCACCATGATGCTTTCTCTAAACCAAACAAAAACTGGCTTTATATTTGTGATACAGGAAAAAAAAAAAAAAAGGTTGATGTGATTTAAAAATTTAAAGAAAGACCTATTTACACTTCTCTGCTGAATGTCTGGGTTATTTTATCAATGACTGGCTGAGTCAGTATGTAGAGGTTAAAAGCAGAGATTCTGGAGATCAAACAGGTTTATATCCTGTTTCTTCCATTTATTTTCTGTGTGACCTTAAAAAAGTCTACATAATTTCTTTCTGTCCAGTGAATTCATTTGAAGAAAGGGGATTACGATACCAGTAAACTACATTAAATTATCAGAATTAAATGAAGACACATATAGGCACATAGTGCTTAGAATTCTCATTGGTAATGGAAGTAGTAGATAGATGGATAGGTGCAGGTGCAAAGAATATGTTAGCCATAATTTCTAAATTCATTGGCACAGTGTGTTCCCTATCCAATCTTGAAATTATCTTCAAAACTAAACATATGTCATTTACAGTTCAAACCTCTTGCCGTAACTCTTAGAAGAAAGTTACTTGCATACACACATGGGACGACCTTCTAATCACATAATAGCACTACAAGTACACATGTTATGAAGGATCTAAGACCAATATGCTCTGTTCTTAGTACATAGAAGGCCCATAGGAAATGTTCCGTGACTTGAAGTTAGGCAGGAGGAAAATAGAGCTTTGTCATTTGAGACTGATTTTTCTCATGTGGACAGACTGTGTTCTGCATGGGACAGTCACCAAGGCTAGACCAGGACCCAATAATAGAAAAATGAATAATAAAAATGAATGTGTGTGTGTTTGGATGTTGCAAGACATTATATTAGTAGTATTAGAAGTCTTATTTACAGAACAAGAGGGGAATGAGCATATCTGAAAAAAAATCTGGAATAGTTTACCAGATGAGGTTTTATAGTTGGATTTTGGATAGGCAAGGCAATCTGAGCTTGCAAAATGGATATTGAATGAAAATGAATAGCACTGGAAATGACATAAGAATATTGGTTGAACCTGAGTGACTTGAAAATAATTCTATAGGCATAGCGTTTGGACACCTGACACCCAGCAGGAGAAGAGTGTTTTGGAGAGACAGAGAAAGAGGACACAGCCTACAAACAGGCTTCCACAACATGCTCACAAATCTGTTCTTTATTTTCTAGTATTTGGGAGCTCCTGCAAATGTTAAATAGAAGAGCTTTATAACCGATTTCCTTACAGAAAGATCACTTTAGTAGCAGTGCTGTAGGGGTACTCTAGGGAAGGAAGGGTAAAAATTTTGAGGAAATTATTTCAGCGAAACCACTTGAGTATAAATGAATGTATAACAATAATAATAATAAAAAAAGAGACACGAGGTAAGTTAAACATCCTTAAAAACCGGGCATATTTGAGATGAACTGGAAAAGATGACCAACTATCATGGTGGATACTCCCAGATGCTGATGTGCTGGTGAACTGACTCCCTGATAAGAACGAAAACCCACTGTGCTGAATTGTAGGACCTGCCAATTTCCGTGGTATAAATATTCCCATGAAAGCAAATTATAAGCTGTCAGCATGATGTCACCAAAGATGGAATTAGGAGAAATGTGCCCAATTGGGTCTCCCAAGCCGGTAAATAGCTGGTTTCAGAACACCAGCAAAAATCAGGTTGACTAGGATGTAATGAAAACTGGAGCAAATAGAGAGGGATACACGTTTTGAAAGAGAGAGAGATTAGTTGTGAACCCATAATTTGCTTATGAGACATCCAGATACCAATGCCCACGTTAGAGGCTGTTGAGCGGATGGAAATGCGGGGGGGGGGGGGGCGCGGAGTGACCTACTGTTATAATCACCTTGGTGAAAATTGATAAATACCTGACCTAAGACAGCATTTGTAGGGAATATAGTCGAAAGAACATATTCAAATGATATTCAAAAGAAATAAATTACATATCAGAATGGATTTGTAGAACAAGTAGGAGCCAAGGATGTTTTCAGGTTTCTTTCCTAGATAGCTTGTTTTTGTTTTTGTTTGTTTATTTTGTTTTGTTTGTTTGTTTTTCCTAATGCTGCTTTAACCAAGGTATACAAGTCACAGTTAGACAGAGGTATGTAGGTTTGGGTGCTAACAAAATGATACATTAAATTCTAGATAGATCGTGTTTTAAATACCTATAACATTGCAGATAGCCCATAGAGAGTTGTCGTCAGCTGAATAAGTGGAGGGAATATTAATAAACAGGGAATAAGAGAAGAAAAAACATTCCCAGTGGTAGGAAGGAAGGGGGAAACACTACAGGGAAAGGAAACACAAATGCGAGATAATTTGTAGAACATTTTGAGGATGTGACAAAGTGGTAAAAGATAAGAAAAGAAATGTTGTTCTTATCAGGTTGGGGATGGGCTCAAGCGCTAAAGAAAGGAAGACTCGAGAAAGAAAGACCTTGAAGATGTTGGAGGAAAAAAGCATGATCGAATAACTTTATGAAGAATTTGCAATTTGTGAGATGACTTAGAATAGGGAGAGCAAAACCGAAAGACTTAAGGGGGCATTTAAAGCAGTTTGGGCTTGAATAGATGAGAACTAGAAATATGATTGAAAACCCATGATATTTGAAAAGAAGGAAATATTTAAGAACACCATTTCCTTTTATAGAATAAAACTACTCACCTAGGAGGAGCGTTTTCCCTTTTCTTGGCCAGATGTTCAGAAACTGAAATAGTAGCCAGCAGTCATTAATATTTAAAATTAACTGTAAGGCTTACAAGTTTAGAAAGAGAAAAATAAGGGCAGGGAACGCCATGCCCAACAGAGGAAATGCAAATAAGCTCAGAACTCGGAGGATTTGGGCTGTCAGGTGAGGTGAGCTGATAAGCCTAATGGTGGGGACAGAAAAGCAGAGTGATAAGGTGAGCAAACTAACCTGGGGCATTGCAAGAACTTCTTTGCCTTGAAACATTGTCTCGTTCCTCATACTGGAAGCATACTTAACATTTTATTTTGCTCTACAACATATAAAAATAAAGGTAGATCACTCTGAGACATTTACGTGTTCCCTCCTAAATTGTATGTTTTTCAGAAAAGCTGACTTCTAATTGATTTTAGATGTATAATACATTGGAATAAACAGTTTTTGAAAGTTTGCTATTCACACCATATAAAGTATCAAATGCCATTAGTAAGTGTCTGATTTCCGAGTATTTTTATTATCTTGCCATTATCAGTTAGCCCTGATAAACACATTAAGTTTTAATATCATTTTTACCTATAATTTTTATATTTTGAAGGAATATTTTTCCCCACCATATTTGGTTCCTCCTTTTGATAATATACTATAATCATGGTATAAACTAATTAAGTGATAAATTACTTTCTTCTCTGACTCTCTTAGACCTCTTCTTACTGAGAAATTATTTAGCAATCACAACTAAAACTATTTTTTCACAATTAATATTGAAAAACTATAATAAAAATTTATTCTCACCTTGATTACTTTGATTATTGTTTATTGTTATAGAATAAGCACTTATGTGTTTTCTCTTAGCTACCCCAACACTTACCATTATAAATTATTAGTCACACAGGCCAGATCTGAGGCCCAATATTACCATTGCGACTTCATATTGTTTGGTACAGAATAATGCTGGCTACATGCATTTTGAAATAGATTGTATGCATTTCATACTCTCTCTTTTGTTCTTTTCTTGACATCTCCCAGAAAATCTTGGTCTTGGATAGACTGGGTTCTCACACACAGTTCTGGAATTTTCTGATTCAATTCCAATTTAAACATGTCTGAGCTATTATTTGACACAAGCAGGCAAAAAAAAAAAAAAGAAAAAGAAAGAAAGAAGAAAGAAAGAAAGAAAAGAAAAGAAAAAAGAAAAGAAAAGAAAGAAAAAAGAAAAGTGAAGAAAAACCCAAGAAACAGAAGTTAGAGAATTGTGCACATATGTATGGATTGCAATTATCCATGTTAACCCTGTTAATGTTTATTGAGATAGTTGAAAATTGATGGCATCAGTAATATTACTATTAGATCTTGCTAAGCAATCTAAAATAAACTAAATTCATGTAGCCTCTACCAAGAGATAATATTACCCTGCAAATATTACATGCCCCATGTCGCAAAAGAAGGGTCATTAAACTAGGACTATAAATAAACTGTGGTACACATTAAAAGGAATTTTTTAAAGAAATTCTCACTGTGGAATCAAACATTATTTTTTACATGTAAGAACATGAACTTTATTTGTTACTTAGACCCATCAAACATTTCCATTTCATGTTCACCTTATTTCTAACTAAAAATTTATAGCTTAAATAATATTTGATTTAGATTTATAGACTTTGAGGGAGTTTTTTGGGTTGACATTAAATATTTACATGTATATTTTAGTCAAGGAGTAGGTGTGATGTTCTGAATGACTAATGAATTAGTGAAAAGTTGTTAATAGAGATATTCCTTTAGGTATATGAAATACCAGCTGACTTGCATTTAACTCTGTATATTTTTCAAGGGAAAAAATCATATCCTGTCAGAGGATGAAGAATTTGAGAAGTTGTCAGCAACATTCAGCAGAACTGATGGCAATTGTTAATGTGTGATTTTGTTACAAATTGGAATTGTCTAAAATACAATCTTAGAATGATTATTGATTCAAAAAGTGACATGATGGGAAATATTAGCAGAGATATAGAATCTACAAAAAAAGAACCAAAAGTAAATGCTAGGGAAAGATGTTCATAGAAAAGAATATATTTTATATATATTAAATATATAAATATATATTATATATAAATGTAGATGTGGGTATAAATATATGTATATAGATATAGATAGACAGTAGACAAATTATCACAAATGAAGAATTCATTAAATAAACTAATGAATAAACTAAACATAAGGAAGAAAACAAATAACCTTGAACTTGAAGATAATTAGAAAGTATTTAAGCTGAAACGCAAAGAGAAAAAAGAAGAGTAGAAAAAAAGAACAGAACATGTGAGATCCATCAGACAGTATCAGATTGTTCACCAAGTGTATAACTGGAACCATATTTTTCAGGAAACAGAAAGCCTTTTAGCATTTCCTGTTGTCAGATCTATTGGAATTGAAATCCCTCAGCCTTTATGTGTCTGAAAATGTATTTATCTAACTTTCATTCTAAATAATGTTTTATTTTATTTGGATATAGAATTTTAGGTTGGATAGAGAATTATTTGGATATGGAATTTGAGGGTATTTGAGGTTATTTTATTTGGATATAGAATTTGAGGTTGGTAGGTGGTTTTTTGATTGTTGTTGTTTATTTTTTGGTTTATTTTATTTTTTTTATTTGTTTTGGTTTATTTTAGGCCTTTAAAGATATTGTTCCATTCTCATTCAGCCTCCGTTCTTCCAGATAAGAAGTCAACCATCACACATATTATTGTTCCCGAGTTTGCAGGCAATATGTATATTTTGGTTTCTGGTCACTTAATATTTTTTTAATCTTTGTTTTTCATAAGTTTGGCAAGGATGTTGCTGGCTAAGTAAGACTTTCTTTGTAGTTTTCCCCTTTTTTCAGATTTTATATGTTTCCTGGATCTATGGATTTTGAGATGTACAGAAATTTTGACATTTCTCAGCTATTATTTTTTTCTGATATTTATTTTTCCTCTTTTGCCTATACTGTCCTTTCATGGTATAATTATATGATGGTAGATTTGGCAGATTAAAGACATAACAAAAGCAATCACTCAAAAAGTAACAATAAGATTTAGATTAAAACCACGTCAGTTGATAAGGCGATGTTACATGGGATAAAGGAAGAACATTTTATTAAAATTGAAGAGATAGAGATATATGTGTGTACTGATGGGTATAATCCAACAAAAGGGAGAGCTCAATGATGGAGGAAATAGACGGAATAACTGAAGATACAATACATTGAAGGTTGAGAGACAATAGGATCCACAATACGAATAGAGGTATTGCAATGGAATATTACTCAGTCATCCATTTGCAATCATGTGGATAGAGCTAGAGGGTAATTATGCTAAGTGAAATAAGGCAGTCAGAGGAAGACAAATACCATATGATTTCACTCATATGTGGAACTTAGGAAACAAAACAGATGAACATAAGGGAAAGGGAAAAAAAAGAGGGAGGGAGGCAAGCCATAAGAGATTCTTAACTGTAGAGAACAAACAGAGGGGTGTTGCAGGGGAGGGGGTGGAGGGATGGGTTAAACGTGAGATGGGCATTAAGGAGGACACTTGGGATGATCACTGGGTGTTACATGTAAGTGACGAATCACTAAATTCTACTCTTGAAACTAGTATTACACTACATGTTAACTAACCAGAATTCAAATAAAAACTTGAAACATAAAACAAGCAAACAAACAACAAACAAATAGAAGTATTGGATTTAGATTAAAGCAGGGAAGTCCTTTACTTTTTACGGAGAAAAGCAAGGAATGGTTCTAGAGATTAATGCAAGCAAAGAGATTTGGTGCTGGTATGATGAACTAGTTTAATGTGAACACTTGTATTTTCCTAGAGTCAATAGGGAGAGGAAGTATCAATAAGTTGATAAAAGGAGAGATATGGTTCTTTTCAAGGGTGGTTAAATAGGGTTTTCAGCAATGATGGATCCCCAGTAGTGATTTATCTTGAAGAAGTTGCATATTTTCTAGGCATACTCTCCTGCCAGGTATAACAGGGGTTTGGGTCATGTCAGGCTAGTATAATAGAGAATGACAAAGGAGACAGGGAGTGGGGAACTTATGCAGGATGATATTCACAGAGATGGGCTAGGAAAGATAAGCCAGGGGAGGAGGCGTGCGATGTTTTCACCAAAGCCACAAACAGTGAAAAACTGATAGAGTCATGGGTTGAATTCCCATAAGAGTTCAGGGAAGTAAGACCATGGGTGAAATTAGGACAGATACAAACCATTATGGGAATAAAATGTGTTGTAGAAGGGTTTTTTTTTTTTTTTTTAATAATTCATGGGTTTGACTAAGACAAATTAGGATGAAAGCCACAGTGAGATTAGTTTTGTTTCCGAAAAGTGAGTGGTGGTCAGTTTCTCCTCTTTCTCCTCCTATTCTTCCTGCTCCTTCTTATCCTTCTCGTGTTTTGTCTCTTAAGGCAACTTCCGGTACAAGAATGTTAAGTGATAGTTAGGCCTTCAGAAGTATAGTCTTACCAAACATACACTAGGAAAACTTAAAAAGTTGCCTGAACATTCTCCATTTCAGGGACTGTTCTCCAGAGAGCAGGCAACATGGAGTTGTGATATCGACCCATGGTTTTACCAAACCATGTTAATGGGTGCTTCGTTTGTTCAACTAGGTGCTGTAGGCACCCATTCCTCCATGCTCCTTGGGTGTATTGAAAATGTGAACGTGGCTTTTCATTGCAAAACAACTGGAGTATATCCACCGGCATGTAGCATCTAAGGTGCATAGATATGACATATCCTAGAAACACAATTTTCCTGCCTCACAAGTCAATAACCACACCAAGAAGAAACATTGATGTAAGGGAAGAAAATTACATTCCCATCCCTTCCTCCTTTGTCCTAATGGATCCTTATGTAAATAGACATGGGTCCATTCCTGTGTTACATAATGATTTTCTAAAATTTTACCAAAAACAATTTTTTTAACCTTACTTTCAGTACCACTAAGGTACATTTTTGTGTTGCCACTGGTATTTTATTTTATAAAAGGAATCACACGCAAATCGCCAATGAACTGACTGTATTTGAACCTGCTCCGAGATAAATTCTTCATGGGATTTCAGCTACTTCTTTACCTTGAAATCATTTATTTGTCCCTTTATACTCACTAGAAACATAAATGTCTTTGTGAAGATTTTTCCAAGGCTTTTCTGTCAGAGTTAATCGCTCTCTTCAATGTCCCTATAAAACTTGGTACTAAAATTCTATTACGTGAGTGGCATTTGTATCGCAGTGTTTCCAGTGTATACATCTCACATAGGATTATGAGTTCCTCAAAGAAATGCAGTTTATCCTATTCATTTCTGAATCTCTTCCTTCTGTTTCATCGCCTGGAGCTCAGAAGATGCTCCATAAATATTTGCTGAATGAATCTATTTTGTTAAGCAAAGAACACTTGCAATAAAATGACTGTCCCAGAGTTTTTAATAAATGGCATATCTTTCTGCAAATATTGAAGTGAGATCAGATTTCTTTAGGATAGGACATACACATATTAACCAAGCACAAACAATCAAACTTCCGAGTTTTTTCTCTCCCTTTTTGGACCGAGAGCTGTCTAAAATCAAACTAAATTATTTCTAACATTATAACAATGAAAGGATAAATAATTTGTGCATTTAAAAGGGTATTTTTGTCTCAACAGCGAATTTAATGATCACCTGTTAAATGAAAGACTCTCAACTAATGAAGCTTGATCGATCTGTGAACAAAATTTTGGATAATTATTTTAAATTCATGGTTGTTTCTGACCTATTTACTGTTCTGCCTCTTCCTTATTTCCTCATATTCCTGTTCAGAACTCTGAGCCATGACTGACACAGACCTAGAAACTTGGATAAAAATTAGGAAATTCCAAATAATTGTTTGATGTGATTGTACAGAGCCCCATAATTCTAAACTTCCCTAAACTTCAATCAATCTTTACCCGACTTTTGTTTGATCACCTAGTATCCCATTCTTCTTAGAAGCTAGCAAGGGAAGGTTCAAGAACAAGTGAAAGTGGCAGAAAATATCTTGATTCTTATGTCAGTGTTAAACATCAAGTGGGAAATCCATATATTCTTACTAATTGATTGGATTTTTCTACCTATTAAAAACAGTTTGGATTTTAAATGATTTCCTTCACTGATTTGATTGATGGTGAACATTGCAGCAAAAATTCCCAAAGGAATATTTCAATCTACTCCCTCAAAAGGGACTTGTCATTAGAGCAGCTATAATTGTTGCTACATTCCAAAGAAACTTCCCTGGTACGGTTATGAATGAAACAGGAGTGAAAGCACCTGCTTTCTTTCTTATGGGGTTATAGAAGCCAGGAAAGAAAATAATAGAGTAGGAGAATTATGGGGCACAGCACTATTGGTCTTCTTGGAGAGCCAGGAATACCAGCTTCTGGAATACAGATTTAGAAAATGTGGGAGGCTGGGCACCCGGGTGGCTCAGTCGGTTAGGCATCTGCCTTCAGCTAAGGTCATGATCCCAGGGTCCTGGGATTGAGCCCTGCTCAGTAGGGAGCCTGCTTATCTCTCTGCTCCCTGCTCGTGCTCTCTCTTTCTCTCAGATGAATAAATAAAATCTTTAAAAAAAAAAAAAAGAAGGAAGAAAATGTGGGATCCCAACTCATTTATCACATGTTAGTCACAGGCCCATTCTCGGGCCAGGAACTAAGTTCTCCTGTAATACTTTATGTTTAGGATACAGTTGGAACAGGTATTTGAAGTCCTACCCCATGATTTTATTAACACAGAGCTAATTCTTTTTCTTTTCATTAATGTGCATGTCTTCGTGTGAGGACAATACTACAGTCATATAGCAACCTAATGGATTAAGTTGTATTCTTAACTGAATATGCTGATAAAACTTAAAAGATAGAAAGAGTTTCCCTGTTCCATCCAAATTCAGGACTCTCCTATATTGTAGACATGCTTACTCGGGGTTTTGTGGCTTTATATTTTCAGATTTATTTCAGGAAAGATACTAATAGTAAATAAAAACTCAAATTAGAACACAAAGAATTGTCACTCAGATAGAGGTAGGGGAAACAAATAGCAGCATTGTGTCCTAACTCTGAAGTCAATACAATTTGATAGTCTATCTTGTAAGAATTCATTAATAATGTATTTGCAAAATGTTTGCAATTTTAAAGGTGCCTTGTTCTATTTCTGCTTATGAGACTTTTGTTTAATACCTACTACTGCATTAATTTCACTAGGTACATTCACATAATTAAAAGGACAAGAAACACTATACAGAGCTCTTGCCATAGAATCAAAAGATCTTTGCATTTCTCCACATCCTAGCTATAATTGGATAAGTCACTTATGCTCCCTGTTATTCCTTCAGTATATTTTTGAATGATTGAGTTACTTCAAAAATTTGTTTTTATTTTTATTTTTAAACTAATTTTATTTAAATTCAACTAGTTAACATATAGTGTGTCATTAGTTTCAGATGTAGGGTTCAGTTATTCACCCGTTGCATATAACACCCAGCCCTCATTATATCACGTGCCCTCCTTAATGCCCATCACCCAGTTACCCCACTCCCCCACCCACCTCCCCTCAAAAAAAAATTGTTCTAAAAAAATGAATGGAAAGAATCACTGGGTGCCCTGTTGGACTTTACCCTGTATTAGATTGTTTGGGTAGTTTTCCTGAAAATGATCACTGAATTAGAAGGGATTTGCAAATAATGTAAGCAGAAAACAAACAAACAAACCAACCTCAGAAATCATGGACTATGTTCTTAGTCATTATTGGTATAATATCATGTCAGAATCTCTCTCTCACATTTTAAGTCCCTTGCAAACCTGATCCTCCAATGTTATTGGCACATCATTTATATCAGCTTTTTATTATACCTCTGAGATTCTACAAGTGCCTTTGAGTATATGACACATTTTCAACTGATGTGCGCACTACAAACCTGACTATTGCTTTTGAACCTGAAGAAGCAAGCAATATCTGCCACGGCACCTTGCATAGCCGGAAGTTCAAGAAGAAGGAAATCATGGCAACACCCAAGATATGTATTCTAAGACATTGACTAGATTGCCTCCTTTCATATAAAAAACCCTGCTTCATTAGCTACAAGAGAAGGTAACATTATTCTCAGATTTTACCTTGGTTTCTCTTAAACCACCGTAGAGATCGTTATGTCATTGTGGCCATTTCCCACATCTAACTTTAAGGATGACCTTGGCTTTAGGTCCTTGTCCTCTGACATATGAAATCTTTGGCAGTAAGAGCAGTTGATAGCAGCTTAGCTCATCAACCTCCCACAAGAGAAGAAACAACTACGTCAATTACTTCACTCTCCTCCGGATAGGACTTCTTAGAAGGCCCAGGTTAGCAAGCACGCAGGTTTGTAAATAGCTTAAGATAATGGGAAAAGAAGTACTTACAGAAGTGCTAGGTATGTGATTATCATCCTTTTCTAAGATTCTTAGGTTTCTGTTTTCAGCCAACTCCCTTCTTTTTCTTAGAATGAAAAACTAACCACATTGGCAGGATATATTTATTTTCTCTCCATGACATATACATTGTTGGGTAATGCTTACAATTTATTAAGTTCGCTCATTGCTAAATTTGTGACAGAGTCACAGAAATAATGGAGGCAATTTTGAGGCTCAATTTATAAGGGAACTATCAGAAAATGAAATTTCTAACCCGGCCATGAGACATAATGAGACTTAGCTTTCGGAAATTTATAATAATAACGCTCAGAAGTAACACTATATTTTGTATTAGAAAAACATCAGTATCTCAAAGAAGAAGTCTTTGTTAATATCATTTAAAATGGGTCTTTATTTTCAGAAATACTTAAATAAAACTGGGCAAGATTTATATATCCGTACTTTTCTTTTGCTTTCTCCCTCACATACATGCATACGTGAGGGTTTGGCTCCGCAATTGACTTTTAATGAGGCAATTCGCTGAGATTTAGAGTAGAATCCCTACAGGCCCTCTATCAATTCCTTTCTATTAAGCTAATGACTTTTTAAAATGAATTATTTTAGGGAAAAGAACTAATGATCTTGAAAAACTGTTGTTTTCACCCTAGTCAAGAATCTTCAGGCAAGACACGCTTTATGAAGGGATACTTTTTCATTTCTAAGAAATGTGCATTCCAATTAGTAATAATAATAATAATAATAATAATAATAATAATAATATGAGCCCGGGGCGAGGAGCAACTTCTGTAGATCTTGTGGTTCTTCAACTTGCTTTTGACCAAAACTGTAAAAAATATTCAGCACAAACGGAAATGTATTAATATACTTCATCCACAAATAGCTTTGTTAAAATGTATTTTTATCCTTCCCTCTCAATTTATTCTATTGTTTCAAAAGCCAGATTAGTTAAAAGTTTGTCTCCTAATATAAAGCAGTGTGTATAATTTTAGTGCAATTCAAACATTATTCTTTCTTGTTCAAGATGGAGAGTTAAATTTTTTGTGAGTTCTTTTCCCCTAAAACTTAATAAACCAGCTTATATTTTCGTCACTGGGTACTTTTCGAGACCATAAACCTGACCCTCTTCTGTATATTCCTAGGCTCTTCCTATCCCTTTTAAGTCATGAAAATTTCATAATCTATATAAGATATTTTTATCACTAAACATCAAGCAATAAGAAACTTACCATGAATTAAAGTAGTTTTAAAGTAGAATTAAAGTAGTTAGCATTAGTCTCCTATTTATAGGCAAAGCTGATAAAGAGAAATATGCATCCATAATTGCTGGGTTCATAAATAGAAACCTAGGCCTAGGAGCAAATATAAGAGAAAAAAGTGAAATAAGTAGTGGGGGGAAATGTTTGGAGAGAAAACGTTTGAGATGAGAAAAGAATTCTATCAATAGTGTCTTAAACAATTACTAAAATACACTCTTAAATGATGATTTCCCAAATAGTTAACTAGTGATAAGTTTGTTAAGAAAAACGTTTTAGGAGCCGCTGGGTGGCTCAGTCCTTTAAGTGTCTGATTCTTGATTTCAGCTCATGTCATGATCTCAGGGTCCTGAGACTGAGCCCTGCATCCAGCTCCCTCTTCCTCCACCCCTCCCCTCCAGCCCCCACTCAATCTCTCTCTCCAGCTCTCAAAAAAAAAAAAAAAAAAAAAAAAAAAATCAGGACATAATTTCTGCTTAATCTTGGCCTTTTGAAACATAAATTAAAAAGCCACATAAGAAATCACAAATAAAAATCTGAAATTAATATAAGTGAGAGAGTTACCTACTAAAGAATGTTTGATTAAATGAAAAGGTCTTTGTTTGTTTGTTTGTTTTGTGGATTTGGATATGTAGATAGATTCATCTTGTGTTATGTGACTTCCATTCCAACTCTTCAAGAGTATTGATGCAAATTAAGCCTCTTCTTACTCGATTTACCTTCTCCTCCCTCCCCCTATAACGGCCAAATAAGCCATATGGCAGTGTATGAATCTTCAGTGCATAACCTTACATTACGCTGCCCTTCGTGTACTCTCTGCTTTCTTGGGAGAGTTAAATGGGTAATGAGTGACAAGAACACAGGCTCTGTCTGGAGACACGTAGCTCACCTATTAGCCATGCGACATATTACTCTGACTCGCAAGCTCTTCATCTATTAAAAGGGTCTAATTATACCTGTCTTGTAGAGTCATTGTAAAAGGAGACTTGAATTTCTGTCAAGCAGAGAGCACACGACTCGGAGTACTTCTCCATTTTGTTCATCTGTGGACTTCCATCATGGGGAACTAGGCTCATCACACAGAATCAATATTAGTTTTTTATTGTGGTGACAGATTACCACAAATTCAGGGGCTTAAAATAATATGAATTGATTACATTACAGTTCTAAAAACATGGATTTATTATCTAAAGTTTCTAGAAATCAAGGGCTGTGTTTCTTCTGAAGGTGATAGGATGTTTCGTTGCCTTTCCCAGCTTCCAGAGCTGCCTACCTTCCTTGGCTCATGACCCCTTCCGCTTGTGATTCTAACCCCTGCTTCCTTCATCACATCTCCTCTGACTCTGCCCCTTCTGCCTGTCTCTTGTTAGGGCTATCGTGATTATATTAGGCCCACCTGGACAAGCTTTCTATCAAAACATCCTTAACCTCATATTTGCAAAGACCCATTTATCATATAAGGTAACATATTCACAGATTTGGGGCATGAGGACAGGATGTCTTGAAGGGGCCATGAATATGTTTCCAACTGTGTCTTATCAACAAATATCTGTTGCATAAAAAATAGGTTGTGAATAAAAAGCTGCTTCTTTCAGTTATGCATTGATACAGTCATCAAACAATTATCCATTTAATTCATATGCATGGGGTTTATTGAGAGCTTGGCTTGGTAGAATACAAGTGGAAAACAACATTATTTCTCCACAACACTGCCTGTTGCAAACCATTTTTATCATTTTTTCTAACACTGAAGTAAAACTTAGGTATCGTAGATATTTCTAGTTATTCTCAGTATATACATGTGTGGTGTGTGTGTGGGGGGGTGTATGTTGAGAGAGAAAGAAATCAAAGATAATTCCATGGTTTTAGGTCATGCAAACTGAACAGAATAGGATGAGGGAGACTGAGTATGTTTGTGAGAAGTGGGTGAAGCTGTAGAGATTCAATAATATAGTTTTATGCTGCCTATTAGCCACTCAACTGGAGATGTATAGCGGGCAAATGGATACAGTTATATTGAGTTAAGAGAAGAGAAACGTTTGAGTGTGATAAATTTTTATGTGTTTTTTTGATGGCATTTAAAACTATAATCCTAGATGCAATACCCGGAGAATGAGTATAGACAGAGAAAGCAAGAGACGCAAGAACTCAGACCGGGCAGTCCAACGTTTAGGGGTTGGAGGAAAAAATGACACCAATAAAGAAGGCTGAAAGAAGAGGCCAGTTAAATAGGAAAATAATGACTCCAAAAAAATCAAGTTAGGAAAGCAAGAGTTTTACAAGATTAAACAATTCTATCAAGATCAGATGAGTAAAGGCCAAAGTTGAGGTTTGAGTAAACAGTCAATTCTATTTTTCAGAAAGTGCAAACATGGCTCTCTGAGCATCTTTATAGAATGCTATAGAATACCTATTTGTCCTTGGTATCAAAGTTCATGTCTCATAATCTTTTCAAAGAGAATTCCTAATAGAGAAACTTAATTGACTTAACATTATTAACTAGAAGTGTATGATTTATTACATTTTGCTTCCTTTCTTGTTTCTGATTGTACGTGCTTAAATAGATTAAAACTAAAAATTAAAGGATGGATTTTGAAACTAAATTGTTTTTATAGCTTATAATAATTTAATAATTCTACAATTTTTAAATGGATGTTTTCTATATAATCAAGACTTGTCATTTTCTTTCTATTTTCCATTGTGTTTTAGTTTATCTTCTCATTCTACTTGTTTGGAGGACTGTTTTTTTAAAATATGCTTAATTATTATATTATTTTTAAAGATTTATTTATTTATTTATTTATTTATTTATTTATTTATTTTAGAGAGAGAGAGGGAGGGAGAGAATCTCAAGCAGACTCCCTGCTGAGCACAGAGCCTAAGGTAGGGCCAGATCCTAGGACTCTGAAATCATGACCTGAGCTGAGATGCTTAACCAACTGAGCCACCCAGGTGCCTCTGGGGACTGGTGTTTGTTTTTTTTTTTTTCTTTTTTACTTTTTTTTTTTTTTTTTTAAGATTTTAGTTATTTATTGGAGAGAGAGTGAGCAAGAGAGACCATGAACATGGTGAGGGGCAGAGGGAGAAGCAGACTCCCAGCTGAACAGGGAGCCAGATGTGGGGCTCAATCTCAGGAGTCCAGGATCATGACCTGAGCCAAACGCAGATGCTTAACTGACTGAGCCACCCAGTCTGGAGGACTGGAGGACTGTTTTAAAATGTAAAATTGGAGGGGCGCCTGGGTGGCTTAGTGGGTTATGCATCCAACTCTAGTTTTGAACTCAGGTGATGGCCTCAGTGTTGTGAGATCAAGCACATGCCAGGCTCAGCGTGGAGTTCTCTTGAGATTCTCTCTCTCCGTTTCCCTCTGTCCCTCTCCCACTCATGCTCTCTCTTTCTCTATCAGATAAATAAATAAAATCTTTAAAAAGGTAAAATTGCATTTTATTTCTTCCTCTACTTTTTCGGGCATGATTTCTGTTGATCCTTTCTATTTTTTTTAAATAATTTTCTAATTTGTCTTCCTTTTTTTGAGATTTCAATTGTTATACAGTTATTTCTTTAGTTCAAATAATAGGCACTTTAACAAACTATTTAAATTAATATCCAACCCCTGTTTAATAATCAATGTTAATAGGAAATCACAACCCCAACATCTAGTCCTAAGATATTCGCAGACTTTTCATAAACTGTTGAGAATCCAGGATCAAGGAATCATGAGCTCCAAAACTTGTTTGTGCATTTACACAGTGACAATGGCTAACCTTGGAAAGTTCTACAGGAAATGTTGAAGAAGCACATTGTAACTCAGGTGATGTTTTAGAGAATGGGCTCTGTCTTCAGTACTATTGTTAACAAAATGGCACTCATTGAATATTCCTAAGGAAAGAGCTGCAGAAATGTTTTATAAAATAGTATTTTTCAACCTGTCTCTGGTGAAAGATTCTTTTTTCACTGTGTTGTTCACCAATATTTCATAAAATAGAGTAAAAATGAATTGGTAGATTATGCTAAGTGAAATAAGTCAAGCAGAGAAAGGCAATTATCATATGGTTTCACTCATTTATGGAACATAAGAAATAGGAAGATCGGTAGGAGAAGGAAGGGAAGAAGGAAGGGGGGTAAACAGAAGGGGGAATGAACCATGAGAGACTGTGGACTCTGGGAAACAAACTGAGGGCTTCAGAGGGGAGGGGGGTGGGGATTGGGATAGGCCAGTGATGGGTATTAAGGAGGGCACATATTGTATGGAGCACTGGGTGTTATACGCAAGTAATGAATCATGGAACTTCACATCAAAAACTGGGGATGTACTGTATGGTGACTAATATAACAAAACAAAAATTATAAAGAAAATGAATTACTAGAAAATGAAATAAAAAACAATGCCATATAAAATGCAGCTCTGATTTTTTTATTAGATTCTACAGACATAAAGTTATTCTGCCAAGATTCTGTAAAAAAATATCCAAACATTTGCTCTCATTTTCTAAACTTACATCATCGTGGGCACTGATCTGTGGGCCACACTGTGAGTAGCACTGTGGGTGATGGTATGTTTCTACAGAGTCTCCTCTTCTTGAATTGCCTTTAAAGATCTTGAATTTTACAAGAATATGTTACAGAATCCTATTGAAAGTTATTTTTGGGGGGTGCCTGGGTGGCTCAGTCATTAAGCATCATTAAGCATCTGCTTTCCGCTCCGGTAGTGATCCCAGGGTCCCGGGATCAAGCCATGCATTGGACTTCCTGCTCAGTGGGAAGCTTACTTCTCCCTCTCCCACTCCCCCTGCTTGTGTTCCCTCTCTCGCTGTCTCTCTCTCTGTCAAATAAATAAATAAAATCTTTTAAAAAATTATTTTTTAAACTTTTTTTAAGGATTTTATTTATTTATTTGACAGAGAAAGCAAGAGAGCACAAGCTTGGGGAGCAGCAGAGGGAGAGGGAGAAGCAGGCTCCCCGCTGAGCAGGGAGCCTGATGCAGGGCTTGATCCCAGAACCCTGTGATCAAGACCTGAGCTGAAGGCAGTCGATTAACCAACTGAGCCACCCAAGCACCCCTGAAAATTATTTTTTAGAGACTGTGATCATACAGAAAGATACGCTGATAATGACTATGCCAGTCTTGGAAGTTATATTGGGAGAGGTTATATAATGGAAGCATATGTCTTCTTCCTACCAAATAACAGTAATTATTTTGATAATGGTAATATCTTTTATTATAATGTGCTTCAAATTCATTTCAAATACTTTTTTGGGGAATCTTTATAATTTTTATAAACCCGAGAAGATTTTTCATATTTTATAGAGAAAAAAAAAACAGATACAGATAACAGTGAGTGTTCATGGCATTCCAAGATGATAAATCTCATCATGGTCAGCCATAGTTCTAGAACACAGGCTTTCTGCCTCTTGTTCTCTTCCAGGCTAATATAATAGTTAACACTTGATTTTTAAATTTTATTTATTTATTTATTTATTTATTTATTTATTTATTTATTTATTTATAAAGATTTTATTTGTTTATTTGACAGAGAGAGAGAGACAGCCAGCGAGAGAGGGAACACAAGCAGGGGGAGTGGGAGAGGAAGAAGCAGACTCCCAGTGGAGCAGGGAGCCTGACATGGGGCTTGATCCCAGGACCCTGGTATCACTACCTGAGTGGAAGGCAGACGCTTAATGACTGAGCCACCCAGGCGCCCCATGACTTTTTTTTTATTTTACAATTGATTTTAAAATTTGAGTTGAGGAAATATTGAGACCAATTAACTAAATTTGAGTTGAGGATATATTGAGAGAGGCTGTAGAAAGGAATGTTCTTAATGATGTTCATCTTTATTCATATTGAAGAGGTACACATTAATGAAAACCACTGTCGTGTAGAATTCAGGGTGTTGGAATCAATGCAACAGGGTTTAGCCATAATAAGTCCTGATAATACTATGGTGCTGTGCGCAGGGCATTCCCTTGGGAAGAACTCCACGACTGACATTATACAGATAGAGGCTTTCACATAGAAGTACAACTTCCTGGTTGGAACATTAAATTTAGTTAGCGCTCTTGGAAACAGACTTGTTCTTTTTGATTTTCATACTGGAAAATATTTTCAGGGATTTCTATTTTAGGTGCAGCTCTATTTTTAGGCCAGGTTAACCAAGTTAATAACTTACTTCAACATCCTAGACATTCGCCAAGATGATACTTGAATGTTACATTTTTGTGCTTATAACCAGACCTTGAGATGAAACACAGACAGCTGCTGAGATCTCTAACCTGAACTGGTGCTGGTTAACATCAGTGACTTGTGAGAGCTGGTACTGTAGTTAATAATTAATGTGTGTATGTGCATGTGAGTGTTAGGGTGGGAGTCGCCCAGTGCGATAGAATAAGGAAGAATGAAAATAAAAGGAACATTTTGTAAACTGTTCAATTTCCAACTTTCCTTTGAACTTCTTTTCCTTAATTTCCCCCAGAGTTCCCCTCTTTAAATTTTAATGACTCCAGTGTTCCCCATTTATGCCATGACATACTCTTCTGTGCTCAGAGTGCTAAATATTTTCTGTACATGAGACAACCCAGTAAAACACTAACTCAGCTTCTAGTTCGTGAAGTATCATCTATTTCTCTAAAATTCACTATTTTCAAAGTTATCACATTTTTGTAAGCTGATAATGAAATTCTGATTGAAATAAATAAAATTTATATGAATTGGCAATTTATAACACCAAAAAGGCTATAATAACCTTTTTCAAAAATACAGTGGAATTAGATTCTTATCTAGTCAGTTAAAAATGATACACACTGGGGTCTAGAGAACAAAGTTAAAAGAAGTTCCCATTACTTTATTCTATATCTGCTCCATATTGTGGCTGGTGTAACAGATTTACACTTATTACTAACTCTTTGTTATATTTCCTCTGTCAATACTGTATTATTCATTTTTTTTTTCAATTTTTACCAACAGAGACTGAAGCAACTTATTAACACACACTATTTCTATATTTACTTGTGAATATAGTAGATACACATGCTGGCACCAGGGCTATATTCTATTTCTCAAAGAAACATTAAATTCTTGGACTGAAGGGATGACAAAAGATTATCTCCTATTGCCAGTTATTATATTCAGCAATAAGAAACCTAAATTCAAATTTATCGATTTTATTCTCAGAGACATATGAAATACAAAAACCAGAATATTTATTTTGTTGTTCAGTGGTATACAAATATATGAAATATGTAATATAAATATGTAATAATTTTGGATGAATGTGTGTGTGAGGCCAACATCAGAGTATAGTGGTTGAATGCACATGTGTATGGGAAAGGGGTTAGGAAGGAGAGAAAAAGATATTTAAAATATCTCATAAAAGTCTATTATTTTTTAATGAGGACATTTAGGCTCTGATGGAGTAAAATATTGGGCCAGGGTCCCAAATAATAGCCTGTGTTTAATTGACACAATTTTGACTATGCCTACTTAATGAAAGGGGATGGGGGTATGAAAAGAAAGAGAATGATGGTTTTTGGGGCTGGGACTTGCAGAGGAATGTAATCATGGTTGTAAAATTATACTTTGCATAAGTACTCTCATTATATTCCATACACTATTGCTTTCAGGATTTTACAAGTATACATACTTTATTTTACAGATGACTTGAAATATTTTAAGGATAATTTTTATCAAGCCATATTCCTACTTTAGTATATTGCATAGACAACGTTTTTTTTCTAAGTATGCATTTCAAAATCATGTCTAAATTCGTTCTAAGAAATTAAGTCTTCTGCTATCAAATAATCTTAGTCAAAATCATGTTTTTCCTTTTTAAAAAATGTTCAGTCATACCCGAAAGCAGTAGCAATAACATTATACTGACCAAATTTTTATCTAATGATTTAGGTCACAATTTAAAACATTATAGCATCTCAAGGTCATCATTAGGAATTAACCTATAGTTTTGGCTAAGTGTGAGCTAATTGATCTGTATTTAGTTATATGTAGATTTACATTTAGTTCTTTTCTTGCTTTTTCCTTTCATTCTAGTCCCCTACTCGTTCCACTAATCAGGTCTTTTCTCTAGGAGTCATCCTTTAACAGAATTACCTGAGAACTTGTTAATTTGCAGATTTCATCCACACTTACCAAAGTATAATCTCTGGGGGTGATATTCCTCAGGTGATACTTATAAAGAAAACAGTTTTAACACTTCAATCTTAGTGATATAAATAATATCAATCAGTTATTTACACAAATAAGTTAATAATTAAAAAAGGATAAAAAGAAGGAAGGAAGATAAGGATGGATGGAAGGAAGAGAGGAAGGGAAGAGGAAGGGAGGCAGGGAGGAAGGAAGGAAGGAAGGAACAAAATAAATTTAATGTACTGCTCCTCTGGCTATTTTTTCCATTTTACTATAAGACAACTGGAAATGAAAGAAAATAAATATGCAGATACAGATTTTCATTTTGTGGAATTAAGCATTTTTTTACTAAAGATGATAATATGAAGCCCAAATTATTATTGATGGCAGATTTGGAAGCTTTTGATATTAAAATATTAAAAATGCAACAGATAAGTCAATTATTTCTAAGACTTGTATAGCACCACATTTTTTAAATAATTGTAAAGACTTTGTAAGATATCAATTAATGTTCAAATCCCATTAGCAAATTAATTAGTATGTAGTTAAAAATCTGCCACAGAGATTGTAAAACAAACAAATCAAGTAATTTATGACTACCCACCCATGACAATAAAGGAATTTTCATTGGGCTCTAGGGAATTGACATATTATTAATTAGTGTTAATTTAGTTGTTCTTTTGCTGTTTAATAATTCATATAGTATGACTAATATTATATCCAATAAACAAATAAGTACAGTTGACCTCACACAACATAGGTTTGAACTGCACAGGTCCACTTATATATGTGCTTTTTTCCCCAATAAATACAGTACAGGACTATAAATGCATTTTCTTCTCCTTACAATTTTCTTAAAGTATTTTCTTCTCTCTAGCTTACTTTATTATAAGAATATAATATATAATACATACACAAAATATGTGTTAATCAATTGTTTATGTTACTGGTAAGATTTCTGGCCAACAGTAGGCTATTAGTACTTAAGTTTTTCAACTATGCAGAGGTCAGTTGTGGTTTTTGTACTTCTCCTTCTTTTACTCTTTCTTACACTTCCATTTTCCTTTCTAATTATAATTTTAATGCATTATCCCTTTTATTTTTATTTTCAAAATTTTTATTGAAGTGTAATTAACATACACTGTTATATTAGTATCAGGTGTACAAGAGATTCAACTATACATGCTTTAATTGTAAACCAGGTAAAAAAAATTTAGATTGTCTTCTTAAATCCTCCTTAAATCCTGTCTTCTTAAATCTATATAAGTTAGAATGATATAAGTAGCAACTAAAAATATCCCAATTTAGATTCATCTTAAATATGAGTAACTTATCTCACAAAAATGGAAGCCCAGACATGATGAAGTTTCCAGGATGGGTTGAGTGAGTGGCTCCCTGCTTTCAAGAAACCAGGACCTTTCTATTTTCAGCTCTGAAGTTCACTGGGCTAAATTTATTTTAAGGCTTGTTCCTCTCTTGATTGCAAGAAAGCTAGCAGCATCTGTCAATGCTATGGGCTTTCTTATTCATTGTATAACATTAAAGATGACCACGAAAACTTGACCCTCCTTCCATCTTGAGATGAAGACTCTGTAACCTCTTCTTGAATCTGGGTGGGCTCCCTGACTAACTGAGCAATAGAATATGGCAGAAGTGATTCTGTGCCTGCTTCCAGGACCAGACCTTAAAAGACTGGTAGTTTTGACTTCTCTCTCTGAACACTTTCTTTTCCAAGCCAGTGGCCATATTATGAAAAAGCTCAATCAGCCCCTGGAGAGGCCCACATGAAAAGCAACTGAAGACTGTCAGCTAGGTTCCCAGGGAGCAGCCAGCACCATCTTACGATGTGAACTATCTTGGAAGTCAGTTTTCCATTCCTACTCCAGCTGACCAGCTAATGCCACATGGAGTGCAGACAAGCCATCCCTCCCTAACCTTGTCCAAATTGCAGATTCATACGTCAAATAAATGATTGTTGTTTTAATCACTAAATTTGGGGGATGTTTGTAATATAGCAATAGATAATCACAAGAATCATATTTGTCAAGAGACAGGGAAATATAAGTTCTTGTCTTCAGTGTAATGGGCTAACGGTCCCAGTGCTCACCCCAGGAGTCACTTGGTGATGAATTCCAAAGCCGACTGTCTTTGCCCAAACTAACCTAATGCCAAAGTGCAGATGAGATCAGGTTCTACTGATGCAGCTGGTGTATGGGGCAGGGCTAGGTTCATGCAGGAAGGAAGCAAAATTGATGCCAAGAAACAAACTGTAGTGTCCATTGTTATCTATATACTTTCTTTTAGGAAGATAAGAGATCTCATATCCCATTACTTAAAACAGAGATGTTGAAACTTTTATAAATGTTATTAAGTCATTAAAGTAAGGAGGGACTAACGGAGTAGATGGTGATTCATGAAAGACCATGTTAAAATAGAGGATCCATCATTTGGGAACCTATTTCTAAGAGAATAGATCAGATTTAGGTGATTCAGAAATTCTATTGGCCGATTCTACTTTGCTGTTGAAGAGACTCTCAAAAAACCAACAAATACTTACTGGAATATTAAAAAACAATAATATTAATAGATCAACTATCTAAGTAAATAAAAATCACGCCTTCATGTCTAGGTGAGAGAAAAGACGCCTGAGTCCTTAGGCAAAAGAACTGACTCATAAATGAATTTTGAGAACCCTTCTTTCACAAGGCAGAAAACTTGGACTCAGTACATGCTTCCCCAATACTCCAAGGGTAGTTTATAAACAGGAAGATGGTCCAGTTTCCAAACTAAAACACGAAAATGACATTCACTTTCTATGTGAATTTAGAAAAATCATTTAAAAATGTTTAGCTTTCTTTATTCATTTAATAATTATTTATTGAGCAATTACGCTATAATAGACATATATCTAGACCTTCATCTATAAAACAAAAAAATACATATTTTTAATTGCTGTGAAGATTATATGAGGTCCTGTTTGTTTAAAAAAAGCACTTTTAACAATGTTTGATTATAAATCATGTGTTTTAAATTTTTGCATACTTATAGTTGGAAAGGGCTCAAAAGCAGAATACCAAGTGCATCTCCAAGACGTACAAAATATCTTAACTGTTAGCAAATTCAGAATTATCAAAGCAGAAGAGAGTTGACATATCCAGTACCCTGTGGAATGAAATGTAATGTGCTAGAACCACTTCTATATACAACATGGAAATTTGAAGCAACGTGGTTTATCTTTCCATTACTCATATAAGAAAAAGGGCACCGCACATATAGTGGGACAAATTCATTACCTCGAACTCTAGGGCATTGTATTTCAGGTTATAATAAGACTTTTATTGAATTATGTATTTAAAAAATGGAGTCAACTGAAAATTGGAAATAATAATTCTATGATTTTAATCAAGCTTGTAGAAATAAAAACTAGCCAGGTCTCATGTCTTTAAAACAATTTTATAGAGGTTTTGTTTTTGAAATCAGTGGCAGCTCTTCTCTAAAGGACTCAGGTCCTTGGACTAGAAAAAAAAATGGGGTTTTACACTTTAGAAGACAGTTGTTTCTCCTTTATTATGCTCTTTCTTAAATGATGTTGATAATTTGTCCATAACCTTTTTGTTTATCCATTTATTCATTTTATATCAATTTACGAGCACTATGCTTGGTGCTGAATAAATTTTGTTAATAAGGAATCAATTTATTTTCTTAGCTTTTTAGGGCATGGTGGTGGGGAGGGGGTAGGATATGATTTTAACTAGAATTCCATGATGGAATTGAGTGAAGTGACTTGTAATTACAAATCTCCCTCACTGATACCCAGATTTTAATCTTCCTTGATTTCCCATTAAATTTAATCTGAACAAATGCTGTGAATGGAAGTTTCACCTAACATTAGAGTTACCACCCACACAACCCAAACAAACATTACACATTTGTGTATTTCCATTTATCTTTGTTGAAGAAAAAAGAAAAATACAGAGATCCTTTTATAGTATATGTTATATTCCACTGCGTGGTTGCCCGAACGTCTTTCAAGGTAAATTTTTACTTGACAACATCTACCTTTTTCTCTCCAGCAGAAAAAGAAAGGTTTTGACCTCGCAGCAAATGCTTTCTTCCACCGTTGCTACAATTTTTCACTCTTGAGTAATTTGGATTGCAACAATAACGAGTAGCTTTGAAGAGCTGAGGGGGGAGGTAAAAGGTTATTTTGCCCAAAATGGAAATCTCCAGCTGTCCCTGTGGTAATTGAGAGGTCTACAGTAATAAGTGATCCCCCCCCCAAAAAAGAATATCCTGAATGTGAAATGAGAGCTGTGATAGGTTTATTTGTGGTATAAATGTACTGAAGAAAAACGCACCTCCGGAACTGGAGGCATGCCCTTAAAAACGGTGAGACTCGGCAGATTTCACACAGAGGGCTTGGGCAGTGCAACTTCCAGAGGAAATAACTACTACAAAGATCCTTTGCTCAGCCAGAGCATTTTGTACAGTACGGGGGACCAGGGGTTACCAGAGGGACACCTTCTCTGCAACAAATATGTGTTTCAGATGTAGACGATCCGGGTTCAAGTCCCTTGTTAGTCCTTATCAGCTGAGCAACTTGAGCAAGTTATTTGACGTTTGTGAAACAAAGTGTTTTCATCTGTAATAAGAATGTCGGCTGTACTAGTAAACAATGGAGAAATGGCTCCACTCTCAGAAAGGTGGTTAAAAATGCAAGCAAGATTGGTTCTATTATAAAGAGAAATAAGTTAAATTTACATGTGAGAGTCATCGAGAGTCCAATTTTACAGTTTACATTCAAACATACTTGCTTTTGGAGTACTAAATCTGTGGCTTACCAACTATGGCAATCCAGTCTGGCTAATTTACTGATTCAAGATTTAGTTTCCTAACGTGTAAACTTTTTGATTTTGAAAGAATTATTGAGACAAGTTAATGAGATCATTCATATAAAGTGTTTAGAATGGCTTTTGCACATTGCTGGCACTTAAAATAAATAACTAATAGTAAATATTTAATTTCAATTAATAAAATGGGCAATTAAAAGGTTAGTTAAATGAGGGAAGAATGAATGAAAGAGAAGGAAAAAATACAAAGACCAGCGTTATCAGCGTGAAGGGCCAAGAATGCCCAGTAGGCCAACTGGCCCATTCTTACTGACCACTATCTCCCTATAATGAATATGGTTACATCAGGGTATATAAGGCTGATGTAATTAGAAATCTGAATATTATTAATAACACCTCTTTGTTTTGATTTCATTATCTCCAAGCAACCATCTATCATCTGACTTCCCACTGGCTTGCAGAGAGAAATCAAAAATGATGATCTCTCCAGACCCAAATAAATATCTGATCTGGTTATTGAAGTTTTCACTGAAATGAATCCCCAGATCTTCTGAATTTATACATTAGTCTTTGTACATTTCAGTAGAAAAACTCAGCCACTCTAGGCTTTATAGCTTCTGGATATACAATAAAATTTCTTAATGCCCCAAACAGAGAACATGACTGTAATAAACTGACAGTAAGATATGGCTTCTATTTAGGGATCCATCCTGGAAAAACATGGTGCTTTTCTAATGCATTATAAAACTCTAAAACCACAAGCCTGCTTTCTCATGAATATAGTTTTAATTAAGTTTCATATATATATACACATATATATATGTGTGTGTGTGTATGTATATAGTTCAGTTATAAAGCAAAAATGAGAAAAAATGTATTGTATTTATAAGAACCATGAGGTTGATTACAGGATGACTAGCAATGACTATCTTACCTGCCATGGTTAGAGGATGCACTGAGGTGTGTACAGGATTACATGCTATTTCTGGATTACAAATATTACCTTTTAATCTTACACTAAGCAATTTATAGAAATAAAAATGGAGTTTAAGATAAATAGTTACGATTTTGATAATTTTATCACTTAACAACACAGATAGAGGTACATTGCTAACACTTTCTGAATGTGACTATTTCAAGGAGGGCTGGTTTGACTTTTCATTCCCTTTAATATATCTATATAGAAGTATATAGATAAATATGTAGACTTACAACTACTTTTAAAATTGATGTTACTTAGCAGTTGTCCATTCTCAAGGTATTTATTTTTAATAAGTAACAACCCATAATTAGTGTATCAATATTGTAGCATGTACATGGTTGCTTCCAAATGACTTTTGTGTCAATCAAAATGATTTGTTTTGCTAAATATTTTAAACTACATCTGAAACTAATGATGTACTCTAAGTTGGCTAATTGAATTCAAATTAAAAAAATAAAATACAGATTTTAAATAATCATCCTGGATATTATTTGTAAAACTGCTTTGCAGAATTTATAAGTAGGTTTATGAGTAAGGCTAAGCTTCTAACAAGCTCTCATTTAAATTTTCATAACTTTGGAATTGTGAAATCTGAAATGTATCAAGTGCGAGTGTAACATCTCAAGTGAAAATAGTACTAGTCACAGAAGAAGTGAATACCTGAGAATATTGCTGCAGAATTATTGTAAGATGGTTGTTTTAGCAATGCACTTATAAATAATGTATTGGAAATACTAATTCAGCGCCTACTGTAATAAATCTTCTCTACACTGAGATACATATAATGTATTAATTGTCATTTATGCTAATTAAAAAGGTTAGAATTGGTTCAATTTTCAGATATGCTAAGTAGAAATAAGAAAAATTATCATGCAAACAAAAATATAAAAGTTATTCAAAACATGGGATGTGCAAATTGTTTTCAAATATCTTCAAGAACATTGAAAGGCAATTCATAATTGATAAATGTTAAATTAATGATGTATCATTCTTATTTACTAAATGATTCTGAAGTTAAATCGTTTTTAAATAATACATTTTATGAATCTTCCATTTGTAGGATTTGGTACACTGAGTCAAATGTCTGCTTTTAAGTTGAGAAAGTCATATTTGTCTTTAATTCTGAGGGCCTCTTCAGTTTGCCAAAATACTAATTTATTGGCATATAAAACTTTATATAGCTTTAAATGAATAAATTTAAATCTTTGTTTACAAAGGCTTAATCTTTTATAAGAGAGTGATGGCCTATATTTCAAATGTTTAATTATAATCTTTCTTTAAAAATAATTAGTATCTTAGAATTTCAAAAAATTCTGACATGTAATTTGTCATTGATAGTGACCCTGGAAGATGCAGAAGAGATGTTATTATTCCTATTTTAAATTTGAGAACACTGAAACTCTGAAAGATCTTGCAGCTTACCCAAGGTGATTTAGCTAATGTCCAGGGAAACTACCAACAATTTGACTCTTATTGTGATGCTTTTTTTCTTTTAAGATTCTATTTATTTACTTGAGAGAGAGCACATTGGAGAGAGGGAGAGAGAGAGAGAGAGGGAGAGAGAGCAGAGGGAGAGAGAGAAGCAGTGGCAGAGGGAGGGGCAAAGGGAGAGAGAGAAGCAGGCTCCCCGCTGAGCAGGGAGCCTGATGGGGGGCTGGATCCCAGGACCCTGAGATTATGACCTGAGCCGAAGGCAGATGCTTAACCGACAGCCACTCAGGTGTCCCTCTAGTGCTTTCTTTATAACATTAATGAATCATATGGAATGATGTCATATGACCCAATAAAATACCATGATTACTATTATATAATATAAAGAATCCTTCAAGTTCACATGATGATTAACTTGATTTAAAAGGGATCACATTTTACATGTGACTGCGTGTGTGTGTGTGTGTGTGTGTGTGTGTGTGTGTGTGTGCATGGTGTCAGTTAAAATTTAAAAAGACAACCCGTGTGCACCTAGTTGTAACTTTGTAAATATGCGGCAATCAGGGTGTTGTTTTAACATTTGAAATGGGATTTGGAAGAGAAGAACTGGCTTTTATGTCATTTTATATCAGTTGAAACAATAAAGAAAGGCAATCATTCTCAATTTTAAAAGGAGGATGTCTTTTTGTAGTTTTCCTACATGAATTGTTGTAGAGCTAAATTCAAACGGCCATTTTTCTAATTATTGTTCAGAATATCCTTCCCCATAAACAAATAATTGGCATTTTGTTTCCGCAGCCGTTTTATGAATGCTCGTAGAGGAGACATTTTTCCCCTTCTTGTAACTGCAGGGGAAGCTCGTGTGGCCCCGGAAAACCCAGACTGTGCTTTAAAACAACCAGCACGACAGGACCCACCCCAGTGGTGAGGTACAAATCTTCAGAATCGTTTCCCGTCTAGACACAACTCATTAAAAAGGTTTTGCACCTTCTCAATTGTAAACACAACAGGGGAAAAGAATCAAGAAAAAGATAATTCTCTAAGTCAGTCTTAAAATAATTACACAGAAAATTAGTTTCATCCCTCCGGCTTGCTTCAACGACAACGACGACGACAACACGGAGAGGGGAAGATCGCCTAGTCCATTCCTTTTCTTAGCTACATAAAACACTTAAAGAATAACTTTATGCCTTGGCCTAAAAAAAAAAAATCATATATCATCGTCCACTGATTAAGAAGTGAATAAAATTACATGCAAAGCAGCTTTTTCAGGGTTCAGTAAGAGCCTTCTCACTTTCTTCACACAGAGGTTATTTTCCTCCTATGCTTCCCAAATAAGATCGTCTTCTGTAGAGTTAGTAAATCTCTTTCCCTCAACTTAAAGTTCCACCCCAGAATCTGGCCTTGCAAATCAAAATTCCAAGATGACACGGAGACGATGTGACAAAAGAAGTTATCGAAGAGCAGCTTAAGAAAAGCATTAGAAGGCAAAGCAGGTAGAGTGGACTTCACTGTTTGCAACATTTGAGGCAAGTTCCAAGTTTCTTTTTAAAATTATAATGAGGTATTCAGTTCAGTAACATCTGGCACTGAATACATTTTCAATAAATTTGCTGAAGGAATGAGAAATGAAATTTCTTACCTTTTAGCTGCAGTTAAGCAAGAGATGCCTAGCTCCCTTCTAACCATTTCGTCCTCGTTTTACAAAAGGGAAAAGAGAAAGCGGTTAATCCTGTGGACTTTGGCATAAGAACCAATTGAATTTAAGCCCCGGTTTTATCTTATTACCTGGATAATTTGGGGCAGGTTAGCCTAAATCTTTTTCTTCCCTCTTTTCCTCCTATCCTTCCTCCCTTCTTTAGTCTCTTCTTCCTTTGTTCCCACCCTCCTCCTCCTCCTCCTCCCCCTCCCCCTCCCTACTTCCTCCTCTTCTTCCTCCTCTTCCTCCTCTTCCTTCTTCCTCTTCCTCTTCCTCTTCTGCTTCTTCTGCTTCTGCTGCTTCTTCACAGAGAAAGTCATGTGCACAATTTATTTACTTGAAAACCACTACAAGTTTAGAAAGGAAAGTCATCATCCTCTATCCTACTGTTCCCAACAGCTGAATCCTGCTCCTAAGAAGCAAGCACTTCTCTATTTACCTGGATTTTCCTTAAAAGTGTGTTTTTCTGTTTCCATACAGATTTTAGCATTATTTGTTCCAGCTCTGTGAAAAATGTGGATTATGTTTAGATAGGGATTTCATTGAATGTGTAGACTGCTCTGGGTAGCATAGACGTTTTAACAATATTTATTCTTTCAATCATAAACATGGAATGTTTTTCCATTTCTTTGTGTCTTCCTCAATTTTTTTTTCTTATTAGCGTTCTGTAGTTTTTAGAGTACAGATCCTTTACCTCTTTGGTTAGGTTTATTCCTAGGTATCTTATGGTTTTTGGGGCAATTGAAAATAGGACTGATTCCTTAATTTCTTTTTCTTCTGGCTCAATGTAAGTGTATAGAAATGGAACTGATTTCTGTGTGTTGATTTTATATCGTGCCATGTTGCTGAATTCATGTATGAATTCAGCAATTTTGGGGTGGAGTCTTTCGGATTTTCCACATTAAAGTATCATGCCATCGGCAAAGAGTGAGAGTTGGGCTTCTTTTCCAATTTGAATGCCATTTATTTATTTATTTATTTATTTATTTATTTATTTATTTGATTGCTGAGACTAGAAAGGACCCCAAATAGCCAAAGGAATGTTGAAGAAGAAAATCAAAGCCAGTGTCATTATTTTGGACTTAACCTAAATTATGAAGCTATAATCACCAAGGCAGTATGGCACAAAAAAGACACATAGACTAATAGAACAAAATGGAGGACCCAGAAATGGACCCTCAATTCTATGGTCAACTAATCTTCAACAAAGCAGGAAAGAATATCCAAAGGAAAAAACACAGTCTCTTCAACAAATGGTGGTGGAAAAACTGGACAGCAACATATAAAAGAATGAAACTTTACCGTTTTCTTCCACCGTACACAAAGATAAACTCAAAATGGATTAAAGACCTAAATGTGAGACAGGAATCCATCAAAATCCTCGAGGAGAACACAGACAGCACTCTTCAATGTCAGCTGCAACAATTTCTTGCTAGACACATCTCCAAAGGCAAGGGAAACAAAGGCAAAAATGAACTATTGGGACTTCATCAAGATAAAAAGCTTTTGCACAGCAAAGGAAACAGTCAACAAACCTAAAAGGCAACCTACAGAATGGGAGAAGATATTTGCGAATGACATATCAGATAAAGGGCTAGTATCCAAAATCTATAAAGAATTTATCAAACTCAACACCCAAAAAACAAATAATCCAATCAAGAAATGGGCAGAAGACATTTCCTCAAAGAAGACATACAAATGGCCAATGGACCCATAAAAAATGCTCAGCATCACTTGGCATCAGGGAAATACAAATCAAAACCACAATGAGGGGTGCCTGGGTGGCTCAGTCTTAAATAAATAAATAAAATCTTTAAAAAAACACACACAATGAGATACCATCTCACACCAGTCAGAATGGTTAAAATTAACAAGTCAGGAAACAACAAATGTTGGTGAGGATGCAGAGAAAGGGTAATCCTCTTACACTATTGGTGGGAATGCAAACTGGTGCAGCCACTCTGGAAAACAGTTTGGAGGATCCTCAGGAAGTTAAAAATAAAGCCGCCTACAACCCAGGAATTGCACTACTAGGTACTTACCCCAAAGATACAAATGTAGTGATCTGAAAGGGCATCTGCATCCCAATGTTTATAGCAGCAATGTCCACAATAGCCAACCTGTGGAAAGAGCCCAAATGTCCATTGACAGGTGAATGGATAAAGAAGATGTGGTATGTATATGAAATAGAATATAACTCAGCCATCAAAGAGGATGAAATCTCATTTACATTGACATAGACGGAACTGGAGGGCACTATGCTGAGTGAAATAAGTCAATCAGAGAAAGATAGTTTTCATAAGATTTCACTCATATGTAGAATATAAGAAACAGTGCAGAGGATCATAGGGGAAGGCAGGGAAAACTGAAGGGGAAGAAATAAGAGAGGGAGACAAACCATGATAGACTCTTAATCATAGGGAGCCAACTGAGGGCTGCTGAAGGGGCAGGGATGGGGGGATGGGGTAACTGGGTGATGGGCATTAAGGAGGGTACATAATGTGATGAGCACTGGGTGTCAGATGCGACTGATAAACTACTGAACTCTACATCTGAAACTGATGATGTACCATATGGTGATTAATTGAATTTAAATTAAAACAATGTGTTTTTAAATAAACTATTTTTAAAACACTTTTAGGTTTACAGAAAAGTTGAAAAAGATAGTACAGAAAATTCTCATATACCCCTCACCTAGTTTTCTTTACTGGTAACATCTTATATTAGTATGTTATGTTTTTATTTTCCTACATTATGATTGCCTAATGTCTTTTCTCTGTTCCAGGCTACCATCCAGAATATCACATTACATTTAGTCATAGGTTGCTGTGGGTACTCTGGGCTGTACCACTTTTACAGACTTTCCCTGTTTTTGATGACCTTGATGACTCCGAGTAGTAGAAGTTTGATTTATGATGTTTTTCACATGATTAGACTGGATTGTGGGTTTTGAGGAAGAAGACCACAGAAATTAAGTGACATTTTCATTATATTATATCAAAAAATGCATACTATCAACCAGACTTGCCACTGTTCATGTTGACCTGGACCATCTGGCTCAAGTAGTTTGTCAGTTTCTTCACTGAAAGCTACTCCTCCCCTAACCTCCATTCCGTATTGTCCTCTTTGAAAGGAAGTCATATGCAGCACACACTTAAAACGTGGGGAGGTACACTTCATCTCTTGAGGGAGATGTATCTACATAAACTATCGGAATTTTTTTCACAGATTTCTTTCTTTCCATGTATTCGTATATTCAGGGTTTTTTTTTTTTGTATCAGAATGACTTATAGACATTTATTTTATACTTTGTGGTATAATTCAATAGTACTTGATTTATTATGTCTCAAATTTTCCAGCTGTGGCCATTGAAACCTCTTTCAGGGGAGTCATGCCCTTTTGATATATCCTCATCGATGTATTATTTTTGTTGTCATTGTTATTGTTTGCTTTATTTTGTTTTATTTTTTAGTATGTCTACTTTCTGATACTACAAGATGATGCTCCAGGATCATCTTATATATTTCCTGCCCCAGTCTTTGAATCAGACATTTTTTTCAGGAAGATCTAGGTCTTTTTATTGGAGAATAGTGTTAGCAACCTAGATTTGTGCACTAGGTGTGGTCTTTGCCACTGTACTGTTAGTGTTTCTTGGTTCTCTCAGATGGCAGAGTAAGAAATGCATTTGTGTAGAATACTGTGTGTATATACTTTATCTTATATCTAAATATTTGTGCATGTAGCCATCTATATCTATCTTAAGCTAAACATGAGTTCATACTGATATCTCCACCTTTAATTCATTAAAAAATGGATCATTCTAGCCTCTTCCCCTTGTTTATCTCTAAACTCACAAAGAGAAAGCTAGTTCAATGCCCACCATTTACTTAACTGTTCAATTCTAGTGCACATGTATGATAGTATTAGAATTGCTCATCTGTGCCATGGTGAGCAATAACTTTATCAACTAAAATACAGTGCTTTTGTACAGCTTCTTCTGCCTTTAATCTTTCATAGTCCACTCATTACCAAAGTCATTTAGGTAAGCATTTCTCCCTCCGCCATTTTAGAAAGGTTGTCTCATACATGTGTAATATAGTTAGATTTGGGTGTGACATTCTGCATCCCAACATCCAAAAGATTCTTTTTTTAAAATTTCATACATGAAGTTTCACTCTTATTATTTTAATGTAAAGTTCTATGCATTTTAACAAATTTATAGCACTATGCATCCAAAATTACAGAATCCCACAGAATAAATTCACAGACCTAAAAAACGTATGTGCTTCATCTATTCAATTTTCCCCTCTGTTCCCAAACTCCTACTAACCACTAATCTTTTTACCATAAACTATAGCTTTGCTGTTTCCAGCATGTTATATATTTGAAATTAGGTAGTTGATAGCCTTTTCAGCTGGCTCCTTTCACTGATCATATGCATTTACCATTCATGAATGTGTTTTTTATGGCTTGATAGCTTATATTTTAATCACTGAATAATATTCCATTGTACAAACGTGGTGTGTTTTGTTTATCCATTCACCTATGGAAGAGCATCTTAGTACTTCCAGATTTTGATGATTATGAATAAAGTTACTATAAACATTCATGTGAAGATTTTTTTTTTTTTTTTGTATGTGTGGACATAAGTTTTCAAGTAAGTTTTGTAAATACTTTGGAGTGTATTTCCTGGATCATATGGTAAGACCATGTTTGGCTTTGTAATAAACTGCCAAACTGTTTTCAAAGTGGCTATATAACATTTTGCATTCCCATTAGCAATAAATAAGAGTTCCTGGTGTCCTGCATCCTTACCTAGCAACTGGTGCTGCCAATGTTGTTTGGATTGTAGACATTCTAAAAGCTGTATAAGGGCATTATGTTCTTGTTTTAGTTTGAAAATTTCCTAACAGCATATAATGTTAAGCAGCTTTTCACATGCTTATTTGCTACATGTGCAGCTTTTTGGGTGAGGTCTCTGTTTAGATCTTTTGTCCATTTTTAAATTGGGTTGTGTACTGTTGTTTTAATAGCCTTTTGTATATTTCAGATATAATCCTTTATCATGCATGTGTTTTGTCAATATTTTCTATTGTCTGTGGCTTCTCTTTGCATTCTCTTTCATTATAAGAGAAGAAATTTTTAATTTTAATGTGATTCAATTTACTATTCTTTCCTTGATCGTACTTTTGGTGTTATATCTAAAATCTCGCTGCCAAACCAAAGATCACCTAGATATTTTATTTCTTCTTCTGGAAGTTTTATAGATTTTCATTTCACATTTTCATCTATGATTCATCATCAGTTACTCTTGTGAAAGATATAAGGTCTATATCTGGGTTTATTTTTCTGCATATGTATCAGCACCGTTTGTCGAAAAGCCTATTTCTTCTCCATTGAATTGCCTTTGCTTTTTTGGTAAAATGTCATTTACCGTATTTATGTGGGTCTTCTGGACTCTGTTCCATGTTTATATTCTTGTACCAATTCTACGATGTTTTTATTTTAGCTTTATAATAAAGTTTGTGTGACTTCTTTATAATAAAAAAAACTTTTATAATAAAGGTTGTGTGACTTCTCCAACTTGATTTCTCTTGTTCAGTTTTGTGTAGTTATTCTAGGTCTTTTGTCATATATTTCATAATAAGTTTGTGGGTATGCATAGATTCACTTCTTGGGATTTGATTGGAATTGTATTAAATCTATTCATCAAGTTGAAAAGAATTGACATCTTAATAATACTGAATTTTTAGGAAGCTGCATGTAAGTCTTGTAGATATTTTGTTAGATTTATACCTAAATATTTTTAAGGGGAAGTCTGCTATAAATTACATTTTTTAAATTTCAAAAATTTCAAGTTTCTAGCTGTTCACTTCTGGTATATAGGAAAGCAATTGACTTTTGTATATTAGCCATGTATCCTGTGTCTTTGCTATAGAGCTTATTCTCGGAGGTTTTATTTCTTGATTTTTGTGGATTCTTTGTGATTTTCTACATAGACACTCACATCATCTGTGAACAAATATGACTTTATTCCTTCCTTCCCAATGTATATGCCTTTATTCCTTATTCTTTATCTATTTTTCTTGCTTATTGTACTAGCTAAGAATCTAGTATGTTGCTCCATATGATTGATAAGAAAGGATATTTTGAGGTGAAAGAATTCAGTTTCTCACCACTAAATCTGTAGTTAGCTGTAGTTTTTTGTGGATGTACTTCAACAAGTTGAGAAAGCTCCCCTCCAATCCTTGTTTATTGAGTGTTTTTGTCCTGAATGAGTATTAGATTTTATCAAATGTTTTTTCTATAATAATTGATACAATCATGATTTTTCTTCCTTAGCCTTTTTTATATGTGGTGGTAGCTTCATAAGAAGACAAAAAAAAAATGTCTTTTCTGTTTCTATTTTCTGGAAGGTATTTTATGTGTAGAATTTTCTATGTGTATTTCACAATGGTAATTCCTTCACTTTATTTGACAGAGCCTTGAGGTGGTCTTTTTTGACTCTACTTATGAGTCAAACCACCTGGTGTGGTTCCTGGAGGTAAAACTATTGAAAAGATGCCCCCTTATCATCAAACACACACACAGAAGACTGCAGCCACCAGGAGTTTTGTTTTGTTTTGTTTTTACTGTTAAATTAGTCTACCCTCAACTGTTCCTATCAACTAATGGTCCCAGTCTCTGGTCCAGATAAGCGGCAATCAGTTATGACTCTGAATCAGGAATCACCTGCCTCTACATTTTAGGGTGACTGTTTGCCTGAGACTTCATTTATTTCATGGATTCTGTAAAAGTCGTTAATTGTCAGGGTTTTTTTCCAGTTTTTTTCTTTTTTCTTAAAGATTTATTTATTTATTTTAGAGAGACAGAGGGAGCAAGCTGGTGTGTGTTGGGGGGTGGTGGTTGGAGGGGCATAGGGAGAGGGAGAGAATCTCAAGCAGGCTCCACACAGGGCTTGGTCTCACAACTCTGAGATCAGGATGGGAGCTGAAACCAAGAGTCAGATGCTTAACTGACTGAACCACCCAGGTGCACCTCAGATTTTTCTTAATGTAAGAATGAGAGGGATGGCTTCCAGCTCTTTCTATGTTGGAGCTGAAATTGGAAGAAAACAGTATGTTTTAAAATAGAAATGTCCTAGTTTTTTCTTCTAGAAAATTATCTGTGAAGTTTTTCTTACAGAAGATGAGTTTCAAGACCTTACTCAAACACACATACACGCACAATCACATGTCCTATTTTTATATTTATATTGTAAATTTTATCTATATCAATATTAAACACTGAGTATAGGGAGGTTGTTTATAGCTGAGCCATAAATAACATAATATAGGCTTTATTTTATGAAAATTTATTTTGCTTTTGTTATCATTTCCCTTGAAATTAATAATTGCCTTAGTTTTCTTGCTAAATTTTAAACATACAGAAATTTTTAAAATGAAGGAAAAAGAAGAAAGAAAGGAACAGAAGGAAGGAAAGAAGGGGGAAAAGAAGGAAGAAACCTAATAAAGTTTCTCTCAATATAGTTATAAGGCTTTTTTTTTTTCCTTTCTCAACTCCCAGTTTTTTTCCTACATAACATACCAGAAGCCATTATTCCATTTTCTGTACTTTCAAAGAATGGAATCTATTCCATTCCTGATGTTACTGCTGGGAATCCTGATGACATCCTATTTTTCTTTGTAAATAATCTGTTTATTCTCTCCAGAAACTTTTTGGATCTTGTCCTTATCTTTAATGCCTAAAACATCAATGTTAAAATTACAGAAGAATCTACCATATGAAGCTATTTTGAAGATTAAGTGAAATAATAGATGAGAACACCTTAATGTAATAACTGGCTAATCTTGCACATTAAACTAGTATTCATGATAATAAAATTGACAATCTTAATGTTGCTTATTTTAATTACATATCATGAGATTTCATTCTTTTATACATTTAAAAGTAATACTGTTCGTTTTTATGAGCAATTACAGATACCCTCGAGGTCATAAGAACTTTCATTGTTTAGGCTAAAGGTAGTAAGTCCCTTTTTAAGCCTAGTATGTAGAAAGCAAACACAAGCTCTGGTAACAAACAGACCAGGTTCCGAATGTTAGTGCAACCATAGTTTAGGATATGGTATCAAGAAAAATATGAAAAGTCATTTAATAAGAAATTCCCTGCTTCCTATGTTTAGCGCGGTTTTACATAAAACAATGATTGTTGAGAACTTGAGCCATGCTGATGACGCAGCATTCAAAGATATTAATTTCCTCTTAAATTTTATTTCTCTATTCACTTATTTCCTTTAATTTATGGGACCCTTCAACAATCCAAAAGAATGCATTTGATTTGTATACTCCGCATTAAGAGGAACATAATCCAATAAAAGCTTCCCGGAATGTTAATAATTCTGCATGGCCATAGAGTTAGGAAGCTTGAAATAGTGTCATCAGAGAGTGATAAAAGTATCTATTCAAACTTAATAATGTAAGGATATCACTGACTAATATGACATCAATTGTCAAAATGTGTTTGAACAATTGGAAGTTTCACTGTAGTTGCAGAAAGCTGAAATAAATGTTTGGAAGCAGCACTGTTTGACAAAGTAGAAAATATATTTATATTTATAATAGAACTACCTAGATTATGAGCATCGTTTGAGTGTAGTGTAGTTACACTTTTTTTTCTCCTACAAAGATATTCAACCATTGGAAAAGTTGTCAAAGAAGGATTTCAAGCCCAGCTGGAGTAGTGGTTTGACAATTTTATAATGCATAATATTACTTGGAGTGCCAATTTAAATTCAGATTTCTGGGCTTCACCCTTTTAAGAGTGTGATTTTATGGGTGATTTTGAGATGTGCTGCTGATGGAAGGTTGATACAAAAGCATTTGAGAAATTCTGGTCTAGGGGTATGACATGATGAGTTCTAAGGTTTATTCCAAACTTTGTATGTCATGAATTTAATAAGATAAATGCCTCTAGCAGAGATGTGATTCAGTCTGGGCCTCAAATGATGAGTATAATTTCACAGTGAATCTCAATATTGTACAAAATTACATTGCCCTGACTTACATTATATAAATCAAAGGACAGATAAAACTTTAACTGCAACTAACTTTTTAAAATATTAGCAATCCCGTGGTAGGAGAAAAAAAAATTGAGCTAATGATAGTATCTTTTCAGTCACCATACCTTAAACATAATGAAGCAGAAATCAGATGACATTTATTGTTTCTGAGACAATATATAAATGGTACTTAATGTAACCTACATTAATAAACACTTATATAATTCTAACATAGCTAAGAAAATTGCAATACTTATTTCAGAATACAATTGTTTCTTATAGTAAGAAAAAACAAACATATTTTAACAAAAGTATGACTTATTAGAGAAACTTGTACAAATGCAGTACTGTACTTTTGAAAATTGACAATACTTTCAGTCCAATTGGTTGGAATGACTAACAATAATATTTTATTCCCACAAACCCTGTTACTTATTAAGACTACATAATAGGTGGAGTTATGAGATTCTCACAGTTCTATGATTTTTATCCTGGGAATATAACTTTTTTTTTAATTTAAATAACTTTTCCCTGAATGCATTTAAAATAAGGAGAACAAGGGTTTTATGTGCAATTCCAATGTTTTAGAACATGTAGTGGTAATTCATATCTATTAAATATTTAAAACATTACTATTTAAATAGTTTTGCAGGTGTTATGTAACTAATCTCCCCTTCATTTCTCATTCTATTATCTTTAAACAGTCATAACCAAGAAGTAAAATCAGCAAGAATATGGCAAAGTGTGGATACTTTTGATACTAAAATAGGCTTCATGCAGACATTTTGTTATCATAGTGAATATTTGAGGTTTAAAATTCTATGATTTCCAAAAAATTAAAGAAATAAGTGAAATAGAAATCTATTATGTTTTAAGGTAGGGTACCTTCCACATCCCAAATTCAAAAATGATATAATCTTAATTAATAAGCAACTTTAGCCAATGTATTAGAAACATTACTTCCCAATTGAAGGGACCCTAAATTAGCAGAGTACAGTTGTCTCACATTTCAAGTATCCTAGTAGATGTAGAAAATCATTTCATTCCCCCTAGCAGACACCCGTGCAAGTCAAAGTTGGTCATTCAACTTGGGACTCCTGCATTTTCCTCATGTTAGAACAATCTCATCAACCATACCTTTTTTTTTTTTTTTCCCCCGCATTACTATAAGATTGACACTCCTCCAAAGGCCAGCAAAGAAGAGAAACTTTATTTCTGGAACCACTATGGCATCAAAAATAATGGGGAGAATTCCAGGACTGGATTCTGCCTTACATTTGAAATCAGCAGCTCTGAGTAAAGATGTTTTAATAACCAAATGAAGGTTACAAAACAGTGAAATAGCATATGGACTTGTCTACATGCCCAAAATACAAGAAAAGATCCTATTGAGAAAAAGAGGTTCTGGTTCACTCTGAAATTTTGCCTTTTGTTAAGACTCATTGTCTAATATCTTCTTTTTCTGTAACTAACATAGACAATGGATCACATCAGTTCCCCAACTAAAGGCTTCAAAGGAAGAGTTTAGAGTTCCACCTTAGAGCGTCTGTTAGGTTTGATTCTCCTTCATATTATTTATTTCTCCTTCATATTTTTAATTATTCTGTTTCCTTATGCTTTTAAAAATATTTTATTTATTTTATTTAAGAGATAGAGAACATGAGTGAGTGGGGGAGTGGGAGAGGGAGAAGCGGGCTTCCTGCTGATCAGGGTCCTGGGATCACGCCTTGAGCTGGAGTCAGCTTCTTAAAGGACTGAGCCGCCAGCTGTCCCCAAGCTTTTTTTTTTTTTTTTTAATTGATAAATTCATTGGTGTTATTTTCTAGTTTACAAATGTATACTTTATGCCCAGGCTAGTTGTTACTCCAGCTACTGAGTTTACTTTTTATTTTATAATTGTATATGTATTCTTTCTAATTACTATTTTTTTATGTCATCAGGTCTTGATACATGATTCTTTATTTTGTTTCACTACTTTTTGTGTGCTATTTCAAATGTACACTATTATCCCCTCAAACATATTGGGAACTTTAAACTTACTGAGCTTTTGTTATTTTTTAAGTTATTGTGGCTGTTGCCTACATACCACTTTGCTTTATAGTGGGAATTAGAGATAAAGTGAAAATGGCCAGAAAAAGAGAACTTATGTAAATAATGGCTGGTGGGTGAAACTAGGTTTCAGTGCCTCTTATTCAAAACTTATGAGGGCACATGAGCTCTAGGGTAAAAAGCGAGAAGAACAATCTGCAGAAAGTTTTTTTTGTTTTGTTTTGTTTTTTTGTTTTGTTTTTATTTTTTGTTTTGTTTTGTTTTGTTTTTATCTTGAGAGGGTGGGACTCCAGGAAAATACCTTCCAATAAGTCAGGGGACTTCATAGCAAAGTAGCTTACCCTATGACCCTCACTGTCATCTGCAGGAGCTCAAGTATTCCTGTGGAAATACTCTGGAGAATCAGGAGCCATTTGAGCACACTGGTCACCTAAAGTTACAGAAAAAAAAAAGTAGTAAAGTGTAGAAAAAAGAGGAGAGACTTCAGAATTAGAGGTCTTTTATTTTAGTCCTTTTTTTTTAATGACTTTCATAATTTGGGGCAAGTACATTTCTGAATTTTCAAATCTATAAAATGAGGATTGAAACACTACCCTAGATTCCAAGAAGGTCATAGAGACAATGTTATTCACTGTAGCTTTGTGGTTCTTTGGAAACTGTAGAGCCATAAAAATATACATTGTTATTAAAGTATAACAGAAATAAATCCAGAAAAAATCCCTAATCATGCATTGCCTAAAACCAACTCCTAATCAGTAGTGGCTTAAATAATAAAGTGCCACTGGAAATAGAAGAATATGCCTTAATATGCTTTTGGAAATACGTGCCTCTTAATATGAACACCAATACTTCTAGGTTCTCCTAGGTACTAGTTAAAGATCGTTACTCATAGGCCCTGGGATATAATACCGAAGAAGTAGGAATCCATTAGATTTAGGATCTATCGCAGCTTTGACATTTGCTAAATTAGTGACCTCTAAAAATATGAGAGCCCTATAAACTTCATAGGGTTATAGTATTAAATGTGAACAAGATATGTATGATTTCTTTTTTTCCCAAGTTATGTCTGATTTCTAATGCAAGCCTAGCACATAGTAGGCACTTATAAATGTTATGTGATTATCAAGGAAGCAAAGGAAAATAGACAAAGCAAATTTGCTAGTTCACCTCACTCACCTTCAACCAAAACTTCCCTTCCAGTCAGTGGGGGAAGTGAGTCGTTCAACTCCCTGGACTTTGGGATCACATTCAGACGGCCATCTCTGTAATGAGAGCACCAGCATGCAAATCCATTGTCTTGCCATTAAAGCACTGGACCAGCACAGGAGAGAGTTTCAATTAGTTGCAGGACAGATGTCTTGCCAGTGGTCATGAGTGTGTGCTCCCTTGTAGTGTCTGCCCACAAAGCCCATGGTAGCTTAAACTTTCAAACTCCTCATCACAGTTCCAAACTAGGGAAAGTCAGTTTTAATGGAATTCCTTTCCTGATGAAAACAGCAATAATTTGTGAGACTGAGCCTCCCGTTGTTCAGGTTGTGGCTGCTCTTCTCGGTGCCTAATGAATCACTGTGCAACACCTCATTGCATGTGAATTTATGCAAATTGACAATTAAACAAGGGGGTTATTTTAGTCAAATCAATCAGATATTGTATCTATTTGAAACGATAATGTAAGCATAATTGATGGTGCATAATTAATGATTAACCGAGGCTGCTAATAATTAAATGATAAGAAGGTATGAGAGGAGAGAAGCTCCAAGAACTTGGGTTCTAAATGAGAAGCTGAAGGCTTCTGCTTCATTTCCTGAAACCACTGAAACCATTTCTTGCTGCATTTATAATCATATCCCCATCTCCCGAGCCTGAACACTTGCTCATTGTTCTCTAGGAAACTTCTTGAGGTAGTGCAGTGAATAAATATGTTGGTGGTACAGAACCTTGACCGAGTTGGAATCCTGGATCTTCCTGCACTGAAATGCTGACTCTAACATTAACCAGCTGCATGACCTTGAGAGTGCTATTAATCTTTCTGAGTTTTACATTCCTAACTTATAAAATGATTATGATGTTATGGTACCATTCATTCCATGTATGATTATGGTGAGGATTAAATCAAATATTAAATGTATAGGTTTTAAATGTTTTCTAAGAAACTTAATATGCACTAAATAAATGTTTACCATAATTATGATTATGATTTCTTTTGAAACCTCTTTAGTTCTCATTTTCCCACGAGAAAGGTCACTTTATGATAAGAATTTAAACCATATTCCTTTAACTGTCCAGTTAATTCTAGGATGAGAAACCCTCGTTAAAAAATATGGAGTCACAACACCAAAGGCAGAGTCCATGAAATAAATAATTGATAACCTAGACTTCATTAAAATTAAAAATGTCTGCTCCGAGAAAGACAATGTCAAGAGACTAGGAAGACAAGCTACAGACTGGGAGAAAATATTTGCAAATACATTGTGATAAGGAACCGTTATCCAAAATATACAAAGAACTCATCAAATTCACCAATTAAAAAAAATGCTGCCCGATTAAGAAATGGACAAATGACCTGAATGAATACTTCATCAAAGAAGATATACTTTTGGTAAATAGGCATATGAAAAGATGCTTATTATGTCATTAGAGAATTGCAAATTAAAACAATAATGAGAAACCCCTATATACCTATTAGAATGGCCAAAATGTATAAACAATGACATCACCAAATGCTGGTGAGGATATGAGCCAATAGAAACTCGCATTATTTCTGGTGAAAATGCAAAATGGTATAGCCACTTTGAAACACAATTTGGTAGTTTCTTACAAAACTAAACACTCTTACCATACAGTCAATAATAGCATTCCTTGGTAGTTTGAAAAATGAGCTAAAAGTTATGTTCACACAAAAACTTACACATAGATATTTATAGCAGATAATCACTGAAACTTGCAAGCAATCTAAATGTCTTTATGTATGGAACTCCTGGAGGGCTCAGTCGGTTAAGCATCTGCCTTCAGCTCAGGTCATGATCTCAGGGTCCTGGGATTGAGTCCTGCATCGGGGTGCTTGCTCAGCGAGGAGCCTGGTTCTTCCTCTGCCTGCTGCTCCCCCTGCTTGTGCGTGCTCTCTCTCTCTCTGAGAAATAAATAAATGAAATTAAAAATAAATAAATAAAAATAAATGTCCTTATGTAGATAAATGGATGAACAAACTGTGGTATAACCATGTGGTGGAATATTATTCAAAACTTAAATGAATTATCAGGCCATAAAAAGACATGAAGGAACCTTAAATGTAAATTACTAAGGGAAAGAAGCCAATATTAAAAGACTACATCCTATATAATTCCAGCTGTATGACATTCTGGAAAAGACAAAACTATGGAAACAGAAAAAGATCATTGGTTGTCAAGGGTTAATGGGGAGGACAGGAAAATTGGTGGGACACAGGCGTTTTTAGAGCAGTAAAAATACTTTATATGATAGTATAATCGTGGATACATGTCCTTATATATTTGTCCAAACCCACAGAATGTATGACACCAAGAGTGAATGAACTTTAATGTAAACCAGGGATTTGGGATGATAAATGATTTGTAAATGTAGGTTCATCAGTTGTACCCTAAACACCTCTCTAGTGCAAGGTGTTGATAGTGGGGCATTATGCATGTGTGAGGGTGGGGGTATATGGGAACTCTCTGTATTCCACCCAATATTCCTTGAAACTGAAGTCAATCTAAAAAAATAAAATCCATTAAAAAACAAGATGGAGTCTAAATCCCTTCAATGTCTATGTTTGTGGTAACAAATCAAATTTCATTTAATGTTATTTTTCTTGTCCCTAGAACCACCCAAATTCAATTTCTTTAATAGATAGAGGCCTATTCGGATTGTCTATTTTTTGTGTGAGTTTTGGCAACTTGGATCTTTCAAGGAATTGATCCATTTAATCTAGGTTATCCCGTTTATGAACATAGAGTTATTGATAATATTCCTTTATTATCTTTTCAATGTCCATGTGATCTGTGGTGATGCCCCCACTTTCATTTCTGATATTAGAATTTGTGTCCTCATTCTTTTTATCTTAGCTTGGCAAGAGGCATATCAATTGTATTGATCTCTTCAAAGAATCAGCTTTTGGTTGTGTCAATTTTCTCCATTGATTTGCTATGTTCAATTTCACTGATATCTCCTCTAATAATTCTTCTTCTTTTCCTTTCCTCCTCCTCTTCCTCCTCCTCCTCCTCTTCCTCCTCCTCCTCCTCTTCCTCCTCCTCCTCTTCCTCCTCCTCCTCCCCTCCTCCTCCCCCTCCACTTCCTCCTCCTCCTTCCCCTCCCCCTTACTCCTCCTCCTCCTCTTCCTCCTCCTCCTTCCCCTCCCCCTTACTCCTCCTCCTCTTCCTCCTCCTCCTCCCCTCCTCCTCCCCCTTCTCCCCCTTCCCCTCCCCTTCCTCCTCCTCCTCCTCCTCCCCTCCTCCTCCCCCTCTTCTTCTTCTTCTTCTTCTTCTTCTTCTTCTTCTTCTTCTTCTTCTTTCTTCTTTCTTCTTTCTTCTTACTTTGGCTTTTAGTTTGCTCTTCTTTTTCCACTTTGGTAAGGTGGAAACTTCAGTGATTGATTTTAGATCTTTCTTCTTTTTAAATATATGACTTCAGTGTCATAAATTTCCCTCCAAGCACTACTTTTGCTGTACCCCACAAGTTTTAATAAATTGTGTTTTCAGTTTTTATTTACTTAAAAATATTTTAAATTTCCCTTGATGTTTCTTCTTTGACCCCTATCATATGTAATAGTGTGTTATTTAATCTCCATGCATTTGGGGATTTTTCCAGGTATTTTTCTTTTACTCATTTCCAGTTAAATTCCATTATAGTTTGAACATAGACATTGTATGATTGTTATTCTTTTAAATTTGTTAAGGTGTATTCACAAGAAAGTGGCCTATCTTGTGAAGTCGTGAGTGGTGTCATGTGAGTTTGAGAAGAAAGTTTATTCCACTGTTATTGGACAAGGTAGTCTATAGAATGTCCATTAATCCATTTAATTTGTGTTATTGAAGTCAGCTATGTCTTTGCTGATTTTCTGCCAGCTGTGTCTGTCCATTTTTGATAGAAGTGTTCACATCTCCAGCTACGATAGTGATTTCATCTATTTCTCCCTGCAGTTCTACCAGTCTTTGCCTCACATAGTTTGATGTCTATTTTTAGGCACATACATGATAAGGATTGTTATGTGTTGTGTTCTTCACATATGTAAAGCCTTCTTTAATTTTAATAACTCTCACTTTGAAGTCTTTTCTAAAATTAATAGAGCTATTTCTTTCTTCTTTTTTTTTAAGATTTACTTATTTATTTGAGAGAGAGAGAGGGAGACAGGGAAGGACAATGTGAGAGGAAGAGAGAAACTTTAGCAGATTTCTGCACTCAGCGAGAGCCTAGCATGTGGCTGATCTCATGACCCTGAGATCATGACCTGAGCGAAAACTGAGTCAGTTGCTTAACTGACTGTGCCACCCAGGCACCCCTATTCCTGTTTTCTTTTGCACAGTATTAGCATGGTGTATTTTTCTCCATCCATGTACTTTTTGTCTATAAGTATCTTTATATTTAAAGTTGGTTGCTTGCTGGGGCACCCTGGTGCTCAGTCAGTTAAATGGGTGACTCTTGATTTTGGCTCAGGTCATGATCCTGGGATTAAGCCCCATATCAGACTCCACTCTCAGGTATGGAGTCTGGTGAGATTCTCTCTCTCCCTCTCTCTGCCCACCCCTCCCCCGCCATTGCTCATGTGCATGCCAACCCACATGCTCTCCCTCTCTCTCTAAAATAAAAAAAAAATATATGGTAAAAAAATTAAGTTTGTTGCTTGTAGACAACATTCAATTGTGTTGTTTTTTGATCCATCTGACAATATCTGCCTTTGTTCTTATTTTTGTCTTTCATTCCTTTCCTGCCTTTTGTGGTTTTAATTGAACATTTTCTATAATTCAATTTTCTCTCCTTTCTTAGTGTATCAGTTATACTTCTTTACTTCTTTTAAAGGTTCCTCCCATTACTTCAGATCCTGCTAAATTTCACCTTCTGGAATTTTCTAAATCCTGAGTGAGCTATCCTTTCTCTGACACCACTGTACTTCTTATTACACTGTGCGGTGTTTTCTGGTTTCTGAAATACAAGTTTAGACACCGAAAAGGTATTGCTGAATTATTATGTAAGTAAAAATTCCATTCTTACACTTGCATAACTTTCTTTCCAATTTAATGTTAAAGCCACTCATTGAAATTTAATGCACACTTTATTAATTTCATCAGTGCTGCATAATAACCATGCCAAACTCAGAGTATTTCAACAATAAGCTTCTGATCACCTCATGAGTCTGAGAGTAAGAGATTTAGATTGATCTTGGTTGGGTGTTCCATCCAGTCTCTGCTAGGCTAGGTCCCATGCCTGGGGTTGGCTGGCTGTCATTTGACTGAGACATGTAAACTCAGGCATATTTTAATGTGATGACAGAAACGCAAATGATCCAGCTGCATATATAAATGTTTTTTGAAGCCTCTTCATGGTTTCAAGTCTAGTAGCACTTACTGGCCATGAGTCCATAAAGCCAATTTTAGGGTTAAGAGGTAAGGTAGCTTTTTTTGCCCCAAATGAGTTTACTGACGTTAGAGAGTTACATG